>NW_018404995.1:769638-770761 GCF_002113885.1 Mizuhopecten yessoensis
TAGAGGTACAGAGTATCTGTGTGTCAGAGTAGAGGTACAGAGTAACAGTGTGTCAGAGTAGAGGTACAGAGTATATGTGTGTCAGAGTAGAGGCACAGAGTATCTGTATGTCAGATTAGAGGTACAAAGTATATGTGTGTGAGAGAAGCATACATCCACCCACACCCTTGACTGGTAATTCAGATACTGACATGTAGTGCTATACACAGGTGCTTTACCCAATTGAAGGGTCAATTGTGTTCTATGAAGGTGTGATACTATAGAGATGTCACTTTTGTATTATTGTATAAGTATTGGCCCAAGTATTGTTATTTGTTTTACTGTAAGCTATATATAGTGACATATGATAGTTAAGGGTAACGGTAGGTGTGACCATTACCTGTACTCAGGAAATTATTAGGTGTGACCATTACCTCTACTTAGGTAATTATTAGGTGTGACCTTTACCCATACTTAGGTAATTATTAGATGTGACCATTACCTGTACTCAGGTAATTATTAGGTGTGACCATTACCTGTACTCAGGTAATTATTAGATGTGACCATTACCTGTACTCAGGTCATTAGGGCCCCGTATCGGAGATACGGGTGCCCTATAGTAATCACTCTCTCTGTCTGTCTGTCTGTCTGTCTGTCTGCCTGGCTGTCCACAAATTTTGTTCCTGGCTGATAACTTTGGTATTTATTGACCGATGTACATGAAACTTGGTCAAGATGTTCAGTTCACAAAAATACACATTAAGGGATAAAGTCAAGGTCAAGGTCATTAGGTTCAAAGGTCAAGGTCAAATTTTACATCTTTTCACTGATGAACATTTTGTTATGACATTATTAAGCAAAGTTGATCAGAATAAAACAAGGAGTCAACTGACCAAAGGTCAAGGTCATCGGGTCAGGGGTCAAGGTCAAATTTTGTAGCTTTTCACTGGTGAACATTTCGCTATGACATTATGAAGCAAAGTTGTTCGGAATTAAACAAAGAGACACGCAGAGGTAAAAAGTCGAGGTCAAAGGTCAAGGTCATTATATTCAAAGGTCAAGGTCAAATTTTGCATCTTTTCACTGATGAACATTTTGTTATGACATGATGAAGCAAAGTTGATCAGAATTAAACAAGGTGTCA
>NW_018404995.1:771091-778004 GCF_002113885.1 Mizuhopecten yessoensis
TTGGTCGGAATTAAAGAATAAGTCAACTGACCAAAGATTGGGGTCACTGGGTTAATGGTCAAGGTCATTTGGGTCCAATGGTCAAAGACAAAGTGGATCTCTGACTTTGACCCTGGCTCTTGATGGAGGAGGTATATAAGGTGAAATAAAACAAATCAAAGCCAACAAATGAGTATTGCACCGGTATTTACATTTCTGTTAGCCCAGCAAATATGGAGGTGGAAGGAAACAAGACTCACATCACATAGTACATGTAAAATGAACTTGTGATTCTTTTTGAAGTCCAAATGTCAAACGTCAAGCTCCGCTATATGGGCAGATTGCTTCTTGATGATTATGGGGGATATATTGCCACAAGATGGGGCCCTTACTGACCTGTCAGTGTTCTAGTTATTAGGTGTGACCATTACCTGTACTTAGGTAACTATCAAGTGTTACCATTACCTGTACTTAGGTAATTATCAGGTGTGACCATTACCTGTACTTAGGTTATTATTAGGTGTGTCCCTTGTCAGTTTAACAACCTTGTACTGGGTTATTGTCAGGTTTCTCTCTACTTAGGTAATTATTAGGTGTGACCTTTACCTGTACTTAGGTAATTATTAGGTGTATCCCTTGTCAGTTTAACAACCTTGTACTGGGTTATTGTCAGGTTTCTCCCTGGTCAGTTATGTCACCTGTATGTAAAATTGATTTCTTTCACTTGGTGCTACCTATAGATATTAACACTTCGCTGCAGATTCGTCCTTATTTTCCCTTTAGCTCATGCTTTATGAATGTGAGAACCTTGAGATCACATAATGAGTAAGACCCCTTATCAAAAGGTTTATCTACAGTATCTATTGGTACACTCCCTCCCTTCCCCTCCCCTCCCCTCCCATCCTCTATCCCCTACCGCCTACCCTGGTATACACCATTACTTCATTAAAGTTGGGTTCCTGCTGATTTTTGGCAAGATGTTACTTTTTGAAACTTATGAAGTTACTTCTAATATCAAAGAAGCTCTGAACTTTCCATAAATATCCCAGTAGAAGAAAACCCTAAAGAAAAGTGCCAAAATAATAATAATAAAAAAAAAATCAGAAAAAGTGCAAGCCATAATTTGTAGATGTACTTCATCTATCCCCTTTCTTGCTATTAATGTGTCTCATTTGATCGATGGAAAAGATGAAATATGTTGTGGATGTATGTATATATTGATTTACTGCTCATATCATCTGACAACACATGGATTTGAATGTAGATTTGTTGTGTATCACACAAAAGACAGGTGCTGCTGGTTAGCTTATGGCATTCTGGTATGACATTCTATAATGTATCAAAATGCAATAAGTTTACTTAAATTGATCTGACTGTTGGTATGCTATTAATTCTTTGCAAGAAATAAATATCAAAAGGTTTTAAAATACTAAAAATCAAGAATACTGTTCTTGTGTTACTTTTCACATCACTTTAAAACTCACTGAGAGTTGTTCTAGTTGTGCTTTAAAAGGATTCTCAAATATTTTCACTCATAGACACCTTTAAATTTGGTGTCATGGAAATCTTACTTTCTGATCGGTCCTGCATTCATCCTTTACCAACATACTTGCTCTGACCTGTATATAGATGCTAGCCATGCCAATGGCCACCTCGCATACTTTTATTCCTCAAATCTATATTAACAATTTCAGCTTATCAGTGCTGAACTTGATAATTTATATTTAGGGTTAATTCGACGTTATTAAAAATGTCTAAAGAAATTTATATCAAAAGTGAAGTTTTTGAACATTATCTAGATTTCAATGATTGTGGAATTAAAATGTCTATAAACTTTTGAAAGTTAATTGAAAGATAAGATGTGACTGGCAATAAAGTGTAGCTGATACTGAGACTGAAGTCACACCGAGCTACAGATTGTTGATTGTTTATAGGAAACGTTTGGTGCTGAATTCCCAGATAGTGTTATATTTATTTTACCCCCAGACCCCTGGGAACTTAGCCTTAAAGTGGTTATTTTACCCCAGACCCCTGGGACCCAACTTTCAGTGGATTACGAGGATTTGATATGGGTTTATTGGGTTCTCTAAAATTAGACATTATGATTCAGGGAATGTGTATGTTATTAGTTCAAGTGTGGACTAGATAACGGATTCCATTACCGCCTGGTCGCTATTGATGGCACCCTCATAGTCACTCAAAACCATGTGGTCTGAATCACCTCCTTGTCACTGTCAGGATGACCAGTGGTCAATACTGATTGATTGGTTTTTCAATTCTTTCAATAGGTTTGTTTCTGGAACATGGGGTTTACTAATTACAGACATCAGGGATCTACTCCCACTGAATCATCAGAACGTTTGTATGGCAGGAGACATGGCATGTTGTTGGTAACTTGTGTTTCTGAAAGGCAGTGGCCCTATTAGGATTTATAAGGAATTGTAATGGACACAGGCTTTAAGCCTCTGAATCCATATCAAAACACAATTACACAATATTGTAGTCTTGGTCCCTAATCTACAAGTCATACATGCATAGGTTTACATTCTAGAAGTCATACCTTGTTTGTTATCTAGAAGACTGCATTCTTTAGTGCATGTGTTATGGAAGAATAAATGGAAGAATACATGTGTAATGTCTTACTTGACAATTTGGTTTGACCCAATAAGTGATGTACAATGATAAATGATGTTCAACATGTTAGATTAGTTTACTATCATGTAATGTGATTCTTTTCTGTCTCAAAAGATATATCATGTCACATTATTTTCACAAGGAATCCTGCGGTGAATTCAAAATATATGTCATAAATATTGATTCTGACACATGAAGGACACACAGTGAGACCTTGTACGTACTGCAATCATTTGTTGAGAATAGTTTGGTGTTATAAAGGGGATACATGGTGATACAGTGAAAAGGGGGACTATCAAAACAATTAGCTGTAATCAAGATCACTCAAATAAAATGCAGGTCATAATATTACAACATTTTACCAGATCTCTATGTTGCAAATTAAAATTCTTGCAATGAAATATTTTGAGCTCATGAAAATTAAGTGAAAGTAAGTTTATACAAACAGCTAAAATAGATAGCTTGTTACAAATTACATCTAAACATTTAGCCAACGAAGAGATAGCCAGGCCCACATGTCCATGTCCATTTGATTAAATTGGAGTTTAGATAACATTGGAAGGAATGTTTTCAAACTGTTAAATAAGTGAATTTGTTTATGGTGTGAAAAAGATGGCACATGCAAGAATTTCACATCCTATTTTGGTCCCCAATTTACATAGGAACTCTGAAAAGGTTGGGATGCCAGCAGATTTGTTGATTTGAAACAAAAACATTTGGGGTTGCAAACACTGCATTCTACTTAAAGCTCATTTGACCTCAGATGACAAGCTATTTGTAAAACAACATCTCTGACATTCATCTTATGATACTGTAACCATTGATATATATAAAATCTTGTCTGAACAGAAGGAAGAATGGTGTGCTGATTTGTATGGGTACCCACATCTTAGAATAAAATGGCATTTGTGCTTGTCCTGGCTAACCTCCTCATGATCACTATCTCCTTGTCTATAGCCTAGTCTAAACGTCAAGGTCACATGAGACCACCTGTCGAGGTCACACGAGACCACCCGTGTAAAAGATTTCACATAAGTTTTATACAAGTCCTTACTGGTGCCTCATCACCAATATCTCATCCTCTGGAACATGAACTTTCAGAATTCTACAAGATATCAGACTGAGGTCATCTAAAGGATGACTGGACTATGTAAGCTGTCCAGACCAGCTTAGGTCATAGTTTTGACAGGAACCATACTGCTGTGGTGGTCAGTAATTGGTCACTTATCTCTGACAGGCTAATGATTCATGCCTGGTGACCAACCACTTGGTACTGGTCCAGGCTATCTCACAGAGCCTGAGTGTGGTACCCTGACCTTTATACAGGCCTCAGCTAGAATATTACTCCATAATTGACTGAGCTAGGAGTTATTTGGAATTTAGTAGAAATTTGTGTTATCGTAATTTGTGACCAAAGTTATCTAGAATAGGTGCTATACATTATTATTAGTCTTATTACTGTACATAGAAAATTATCATTTGCAAACAAACATATCACTAGGTGTGATATACCCTGTTGATTACGTTAAAAGTTGGGGATATATAATCTTATCAAATAGTTATATGCCATGTCAGATAAGGTTGAAGATGAGTGTAATTCATGCATACGTTACTATAAGGTAGAAGTTTCATTTTTAAGCTGGCACATATTTTCATTCTTTGAAAAAAGTACACAAAAATGCTTGAACATGCATGTTTTTTTGGCAATTTTGCACTTTCAATGATCAATTTCTTGGTTTCAGTATCTGCTATTATCTAAGTACCATAACAGATGCACCACTAAATGCAATAAAAAGAACAGCCATACATCAAGGTGTATACTTATGTTACAGTTTTGAGGTTAAAACCTTGTCATATTGATATCAACACTGCATGTCGTAATTACTGTCAGGCCATTGTGAATGTCAACTGAACATAAGATTCACACAGATGACCCTGGACACAGAGGACCCTGGAGTGTCACACAGAGGACCCTAGACTAGTGTCACACACAGGACCCTGGAGTGTCACACAGACAACCCTCAACTAGTGTCACACAGGACCTTGGAGTGTCACACAGATGACCCTGGAGTGTCACACACAGGACCCTGGAGTGTCAAACACAGGACCATGGACTAGTGTCACGCAGAGGACCCTGGAGTGTCAAACACAGGACTATGGACTAGTGTCACACAGAGGACCCTGGACTGGTGTCACACAGAAGACCCTGGAATGTCACACACAGGACCCTGGAGTGTCACACAGAGACCCTCAAATAGTATCACACAGAGGACCCTGGACTAGTGTCACACACAGGACCCTGGACTAGTGTCACACAGAGGACCCCAGAGTTTTACACACAAGACCCTGGACTAGTGTCACACAGAGGACCCTGGAGTGTCACACAGGACCCAGGACTAGTGTCACACAGAGGACACTGGAGTGTCTGTACCATCATACCTATATTAATATGGTACTTGATTTCTAGGTGCATGTAAATGTAAGATAATACATACATTGGTCTGTCATATGAACATACACCTGTAAATAAGTTATATACCAGTTGGACAGACGGACAGACAGACATATTTACAAATAGAAAATACATAATTTTAAAGGTATATTGTGACCATTTCTATATCTTAACCCTAATTAACCTGATACCTACAGTCCATATATTAGCCCAAGGGGCCAGCAGACTGATAGGGGTCTACAGTTGATACAGTGCAGAATATAGAAATTAAAGTCATATTATTACCTTTTTATCATACTTTACAAGGACTATTTTTGTACCACATAAAACATCATTTTTAATAAGCAGATTGAGTGCTATAGAGGTATGGTATTAAAATGTGTTCATCCTGGAGTATAAAGGATATGGTTTGTGTCGGACAAAAATGGCACAACTTGGCGCATATTAGTCTCGTTCAACCAGACGCTTGATCACTTGTAATTCAAGAGTCTGGTCAAACACAGTGCACTAACATTATCACCAGTATTTCTACTTTCGTTTCCGGACGTTATGTCAACGCCATTAAATAATAATGAATAATGAAGTTAATGAAAAAAATACCTATACATGCATTCCTGAAATACCCGTGTATTCACTTTTATTGAGAACAATGTAAGAAAATGTGTCAAATCTCCAGAATAATGCCATATATTTCCTTTGAATATATCATAACTAAGCACGAAGCCAACAAGGCTGACTGAAGTTGGAAAAAAGCATGCAAAGCAAGTGAGATTTTACCTGTACACCATTCAAAACACCTTCAAGTTCTCACTCAGGTAATCTGGCTTGACTTGTATCAATAGCCTTGTTAGCTTCATGAATTATTGTAAAATATCCAGTGAAAATACATGAAATAATTTTTTTTAAGCATTTTCTTACATTTTTCTTGTTAATATTGAAAACATGGATAATTCTGGTAATGTTTTAATGAATTAAAATATTCAATGTAATTTTGGGCCACTCAAATTCTGACTTCAAAAGTTAAAAGGGGTGTGTCAACCTTTGACCAATGAAAATATTTACCAAAATCTCGGTAAGCCTCATTATGGTGTCACAAAACGAAAGCACTGGGTTTGACCAGACTCTCTGTTCAGCGTAGCTTGCACACGCAACAAGAGTCTGGTTGAACGAGACCTGGCGCATGAGTCTGTCAAGGATATGAAATATAAACAGCTAGCAGTATCAAGCATGCAAAATAGTTTACCGAAACATGCATTATACAATATAAAAATACTATAGTAACATGTGATCCAGTTATAATTAATAAGTACAATATACCAGTGGTAGATACAGTATTCCCCCACCTCTCACAGGTTTTTCTCCCTTTTGAGCCGTAAGAGATCAGCTTGTCACCCATAGGGGGAGATAGCCTCAAGCAGAATTATTACTATTTAGACTATCAGCGTCCCTTGCCCGTGATGCTCTCAGCTTAATTGCTGCCTTCATCTGTCTTAAGCCGAGGGGACTCTTAATTGCTGCCTTCGGCTGTCTTTAGCCAAGGGGACTATTGGTTTTATTAGCTCACCTGCCTGAAGGGCAAGTGAGCTTATGTTATGGTGCGGCATCCGTCGTCCGTCCGTCCGTCCGCCGTCCGTCCGTCCGTCCGCCGTCCGTCTGTCCGGCGTCAACTTTTTGCTTTAAACAACTTCTTCTCAATAACCAAAAGGCCTAGGAAGATGATATTTGGCCAGTAGCATGCTGGGATCAAGGGCTACCAAGTTTGTTCAAATAAATGACCTTGACCCACTTTCAAGGTCACAGGGGTCAAATATGTTAAAATCTTCAAACAACTTCTTCTCAATAACCAAA
>NW_018404995.1:779200-794284 GCF_002113885.1 Mizuhopecten yessoensis
CAATGGTAGTATATGGATATACAATGGTAGATACACTATACCAATGGTAGTATATGTATATACAATGGTAGATACACTATACCAATAGTAGTATATGNGCAATGGCAGATACACTATACCAATGGTAGTATATGTATATACAATGGTAGATACACTATACCGATGGTAGTATATGTATATATAATGGTAGATACACTATACCAATGGTGGTATATGTATATACAATGGTAGATACACTATACTAATGGTAGTATATGTATATACAATGGTAGATACACTATACCAATGGTAGTTTATGTACATTGTATGCATTAAAGTTACTTATGTTATGCACTCATTTCACTTGTCATTAAATGATTGACAGAAAGGATTTTAGTGCTATGTTAAATTTGATTTATAACAGGAGAACGGTATGCCTAATGTCAAGGGAAACAATTGATGATATGTGTAGCCGACCAGTTCTAATGTCTAATATAGCTCAGCAGGCCACTAGGTCGGCTTTATAATTACCCTGTTTTGAATACAATTGATAATGTGTGTTATAATGAATTGCTTGAAGGACCACTTCAAGTTTTATGTTGCTCACTCTGAGTATATGTCATTTATTTGTTACCTCCCCTGCTAGGCTCGTCCTTCAGGTTAACTCATGAGGAGATGTAGTTGTAA
Source organism: Mizuhopecten yessoensis (assembly GCF_002113885.1). NCBI lineage: Eukaryota > Metazoa > Mollusca > Bivalvia > Pectinida > Pectinidae > Mizuhopecten > Mizuhopecten yessoensis. Next base: position 779,867 of record NW_018404995.1, read on the forward strand.
CTCTGAATATTTGGTATCAGTTATATTTGGTTGTCCTGTTTTCCAGTTAACTAATTGAAGATAAATGGAGGTAAATTTCTTCTCAAAACAATTCAATGTCTAAAGACCCGATTTTAAATACAAATGACCTTGACCTACCTCCAACACTTTGAAGTTAAGCAGTCTTAAAGCAACATTAAGTGTCATATTTCACAAGAATTCTACTCTAGCTGAGGCTAGTTTATAAGGTTGTAGGCAGTCGTCTGATTTTTCTAATCTTGGGTAAATGTGTCGGTTAAAGCAGTCCCTAGTAAGATGAAATTGTTTTTCTGTATGAATATTCTTTTCTCTAAGTGTTCTTAAATTTCACATTTCCTATAGTGTTCTAGGATAATCCTGCAACTCAGCCTGTATTTCATGTCTTAGAGATGCTTTCTTCCTATAAATTCATTAATATTTTACTATTTCAATTACTGTTTGAGGAAACATCCTTACAATAAATCTGGTTTTTTGGAAGGGAGAATGTTTTTAAAGATCCTTAATGATTCTGTGGCCAGGTGTACCATATCTGCTTGTCAGGTGTAAGATTACCTGTGCACATCAATTACTGTGATAAAGATCATATCGTGATATTATGTTGACTTCCGGTGTTTTTATTGCACTGCACTCCAGCACCGTGATTATTAGCTGTAGCATCAGATGAGAGGAATTTCTCTGGGGTTATTAAAGTGCATCTCCAGGAGGAAGTAAAGGGTTCATGGAGATCTGGGGAGGGGTGTGGACAGGTCCTATCTAGTTATCACAGGGGGTGGCTGAGAAGGTGTACAGACCCTAACCTCAGTGACAGGGGTCAACTCCTCACAATTACACAACCGTCATGTGGTAAATTCCAGGGCTGCTTTAAGTCCCTGTGTGGTGGTGTACATACATACAAGGAACTAATATATTACATAATAGTCTGACATATACTAATAGGGACTTCTTACATAACAGTCTGACATATACTAATAGGGACTTCTTACATAACAGTCTCTGTTAGTATATGTACAAACATGTAGGACTTCTTTACATGATAGACATGTCCAGACAGAAAATTACGTACATAAAACACCCACTTGCAATGAATTGTGCTCCAAATTTCCAATGAAGTAAAAGTGTTTAATACGTCCCTTTAATGTTAATGTTTCTAGATAAATGTCTTGGTATCATGTGACTTTAGACCTGTATTCTGATAATATTAGTATCAGTGGTTTGGTGGATAATTTCTGTAAACAACACACTTGGAAATATGTGTTTTTGCGGTTGAGAAAAACTTAAAGTTTTAATATTCATTAATGATCCTTTATACTTCTAAATTGTCAATCATTTGGTACATGAACAAGACCATCTGTCCTTTTTGCTGTTAACATGATCTCAAATACAATGTATAGCTGCATATATGCATGTACAGCTTATTTGGGCTCTTTTTGCTGTGAAGACAGAAAATGTCACATAAGTTGTAAAAACTATGGTAAACAATCATACACATTGTAGATCTTCCTAGTTTCACTGTCAACAGCGAAAAGAAATGTTTCTTATGACTCATATCAGTCTACAAAGCTAGTGGTTTTGCAAACTAATCATATTCTTTAGAAATGAAGCTATGGTTTTCTCATTCATCACATTGAAGCAGGCTAGAAAACTCCATCATTCTTGCATCCCTAGTGATGCTAATCAGATTCATGATTGTGTGTGTTGGCAGTTTTGCTGAGTCATGTTTAATTTGAGCAGGCCGTCCCTGTATCCAAGGAGTGAGACAGGTTCTGTATTTGACTAGTTTTACAGTCCCTGTGATTAACAGGCTGATACAGGCAGTTGTTGTGAGCATCCTCAGTGTTCACCAGGCTAGACACCTCCCTAATATTTGATTGGCAAGACAGATTCTGTATTTGGCAGACTCTATATTAGATTGGGTGAACATGTACAGGTTCAGTGCTTACCAGTCCCTGTATTTCATTGGGTGAACAGGTTCTGTGCTTGGCTGTTCCAGTATTTGACTGCTGTGCAGATTCCTGTGTTTGGCAGTCCCTGTGTTTGATTTTGCTGTGCAGATTTCTGTGTTTGGCAGTCCCTGTGTTTGATTTGCTGAGCAGGTTCCTGAGTTTGGCAGTCCCTGTGTTTTATGAAGCCAGATAGATTGAACTGCTGCTGTCTCTGTACCAATTACATTTCAGGATGAACAAATTATATACATGACTGTTAATCATTGACTCCCAGACAGGAATGTCTCCCAAAGTTTATAGGGTTGCAAAGACACGGCTAAAAAACAGACATTATGTTAGTCTGCAATAATTAGCTGTGAGTTCTTCCTATATAACGAGCTTCAGCAAGGAAGAGGTTGGAAGTTTTGAAAAACTTTTTCAAAACATGTTATTGAATACATTGTGAGTTATGTTTAGATTCTAGTTTTTAGTTTAATTGTACCAAACAGTAACATGTAACTTGTCATACCTGTGTATACATGTTGATTGTACTGTCAGGGTATTTCACAGCAAATTCACAACAGGCTATCAGTGTACCTACTCTCACCTGCCTCTGTCAAGGAGCCCCTGAGAACACCTGTGGAGGCTTACAGCCATGTTTCAAATGATAACCTATGATGCAGTCTTCCTATTTGTAATATTTAAAGTTCAATATAACCATGGACTTAGATAACAAATCTTATTCCGTGATATAACAAATTCAAGCTGTGTGGGATATTTCCTCTAGATATAATAACAGGTAACAGAAAGTCATGATATTAGATCCCATAATCTGTGTGAATTATATGTTCTGGTAAAGGCACCTGACATTTTGCTATCACTAGCCCTCCACCACTGGGTCGCGGGTTCGAGACCTACTGTACGTGGGGTAGTCGCCAGGTACTGGCTGTAGGTTGGTGTTTTTTCTCCGGGTAGTCTGGCTTTTCTCCACCACCAAAACCTGGGATGTCCTTAAATGACCATAGATGTTAATAGGACGTAAAACACAAACAAACAAACAAACTGTTCTTGGTGTCCCTTCCCAAAGGATTTATTGCCTTGTGTACTTGTCCGTCTCCCTGTCAAAGCCTTGTTTTTGGTACACTTTTCCAATGTATTTCAATGTATTTATTATCTAGTTCCTCGATGTGTTTATGGTAAATGACTGTGGTGACATGAAACATCCCTGGGTACATTCTGCTGGTATGGTTTAACTTGATTATGTTGAATTGTTCTTATATTGACTGTACTACTATAAATTAATGTTCTTCTGCAACCCCAATACAACATTGATGCTTCTAGTTTTATGTCTGTAATCCCGATGACTCAAGTTTAATTGAGAAGGAAATATTGAACTCATCAGACTAAAAAAGAAGTACAAATCACTTCCTTGTTAAACGTAAGTAAAATTGTTATAGATTATTAAAAAATTCATTACCTGTGTGTGATAAAATATTCAGGAATGGCAGGATCATTAATGTCATTTAATAAGCGTGTGACGTCACATTCAGAAATTAGAATATTATATATATGCATACATACACGATGATGTAGCTAATTTTTCCCTAAATACTGCCTGTCAATTCAGAATTTACTAGGATTATTCATTCATAAAACTGTCTTGTACCTATTGATTGTAAACTCCAGTCAAATTGACTACCTTATGAATTGTGTTAAAATTACAATGACTGACGTCATCCGTCCATCAACTTTTTCTTTTAAACAACTTCTTCTGAAGAACTGGAGGACCTAGGGTCATGATATTTGGCCAGTAGGTACCTGAGATGGAGTGCTATAAAGTTTCCTCATTAAAATGACCTTGACCTACTTTCAAAGTCACAGAGATAAAATATGTTTAAATATTCAAACAACAATATCTTAAGAACCTTTTGGACTAGAGTCATGATACTTAGTAATGTTATGAAGACCAGCAGTGCAAATCTTTTTCTTAATTACAGTAATGAGGTCAAAGGTCAAATGTCAACATGGGTTAAAATTAAGCTTTAATAATCTTCTTCTCAAGTTCCATAACCCCCAGGGTCATGGTATTTGGCCAGTAGGTACCTGGGACTGAGTGCTATAAAGTTCTCTTATTAAAATGACCTTGACCTTCTTTCTAGGTCACAGGGGTCAAATATGTTAAAAACTTCTAACAAAAATATCCTAAGATCCATTTGGACTAGTCTGGGTATGTTATGTAGACCAGCAGTGCAAAACTTTTTCTTAATTACAGTAATGAGGTCAAAGGTCAACTTTAAATGCTAGCCGGAGTCAAAGGTCAACGTGGGTTAAAAGCTTTAAAATGACAATTTCACACTCAAATTTCAAACAACAATATCTCAAGAAGCGTTTTAGAGATGTTAAAATGTCTTGTGTTCTAGTTACCAAATTTGGTCTGAAGTTACCTATATGTCAGTTTCATGTAACAAAAGAAACAGGTGAGCAATACAGGCCATCTGGGCCTCTTGATAATTGAATATTCCTGACAAGAAATTAACACAGAGAAATAAGGTTAAAAGCCTAAGTTGAGTGCTGTTGATACATGTACTCTTATTTCAATAGCTATTTATTATTTTGGTGCAAATTTGGAAACAATATTCTTCAAGTAGTCTGGCAGAAGGTTGGTATACACCCATATCATATGAAAACATAAACGTTTGGTGCCCAGACCTTCAATGTTAACAAAACATGCTTTGATACTTGGCTCAATGTTTTTCTGGGTCTAAGACAAATTGTGTGGAGAAACAGATGTGTTTTATGAATCACTCTGGGTCTTACCGACTATTTAATGATCTATAACACATAAATCAGGTGTATAACCCCCTCGTACCACACATGTTTATACACAATGTCATCATAACACAGGCAAACACAGGCAAAAACACCCTCTTATATCTAATAGTATACATAACTACACAACATATCACAGATGTTATGGTGGAGGGGTTTATTTGATAAAGAGTTTGGCCATGTACTTTTGGTATTAACAGAGAGAGAGGGCAAAAGGATGGACAGAGAAAAAGAAAGAAAAACTTCAGTTTTAGACTCAGATGAGAGACTTGCATGAAGTCAGCATGACTGGGGATATAGGGCACAGAGGTAGTAGAGGTGGGAATAAGGGTATAGAAGTAGTATAGGTGAGGATATAGGACACAGAGGTGGGAATAAGGGTATAGAAGTAGTATAGGTGGGGATATAGGGCACAGAGGTGGGAATAAGGGTATAGAAGTAGTAGAGGTCGGGATATAGGGCACAGAGGTATTAGAGGTTGGAATAAGGGTATAGAAGTAGTATAGGTGGGGATATAGGGCACAGAGGTGGGAATAAGGGTATAGAAGTAGTATAGGTGGGAATGTAGGACACAGAGGTAGTAGAGGTGGAAATAAGGGTATAGAAGTAGTAGAGGTGGGGATATAGGGAACAGAGGTAGTAGAGGTGGGAATAAGGGTATAGAAGTAGTAGAGGTGAGGATATAGGGCACAGTGGTAGTAGAGGTGGGAATAAGGGTATAGAAGTAGTAGAGGTGTGGAAATAGGGCACAGAGGTATTAGAGGTGGGAATAAGGGTATATAAGTAGTAGAGGTGGGGATATAGGGAACAGAGGTAGTAGAGGTGGGAATAAGGGCATAGAAGTAGTAGAGGTGAGGATATAGGGCACAGAGGTAGTAGAGGTGTGGAAATAGGGCACAGAGGTAGTAGAGGTGGGAATAAGGGTATAGAAGTAGTATAGGTGGGGATATAGGATACATAGGTAGTAGAGGTGGGAATAAGGGTATAGAAGTAGTATAGGTGGGGATATAGGACACATAGGTAGTAGAGGTGGGAATAAGGGTATAGAAGTAGTAGAGGTGGGGACATAGGGAACAGAGGTAGTAGAGGGGGGAATAAGGGTATAGAAGTAGTATAGGTGGTGATATAGGACACATAGGTAGTCGAGGTGGGAATAAGGGTATAGAGCTAGTAGAGGTGGGGATATAGGGCACAGTGGTAGTAGAGGTGGGAGTAAGGGTATAGAAGCAGTATGGCTGAGGGTATAGAGTACAGAGATATTATAGCTTGAAATATAGGTTCGTAGGCATTAAAGCTGGGAATAGACAGCTCAGAGGCATATAGCTGGAAATAGACAGCTCGTAGGCATTATAGCTGGGAAAAGAGAGCTTGGAGGCATTATAGCTGGAAATAGACAGCTCAAGAGGCATTATAGCTGGAAATAGACAGCTCAGATGCATTATAGCTGGAAATAGACAGCTCAGAGGCATCATAGCTGGGAATAGACAGCTCGTAGGCATTATAGCTGGGAAAAGAGAGCTTGGAGGCATTATAGCTGGGAAAAGAGAGCTTGGAGGCATTTTAGCTGGTATAAGAGAGCTTGGAGGCATTATAGCTGGGAAAAGAGAGCTTTGAGGCATTATAGCTGGGAATAGACAGCATGTAGGCATCATAGCTGAGAATAGACAGCTTGTAGGCATCATAGCTGAGAATAGACAGCTTGAGGCATTCTAGCTGGGAATAGACAGCTTGTAGGCATCATAGCTGGGAATAGACAGCTCAGAGGCATCATAGCTGGGAATAGACAGCTCAGAGGCATCATAGCTGGGAATAGACAGCTCAGAGGCATCATAGCTGGGAATAGGCAGCTCGTAGGCATTATAGCTGGGAAAAGAGAGCTCGGAGGCATTATAGCTTGGAATAAAAAGCACAGAGGCATTGCAGCTGGGGATACAAAGCACAGATAGGGATAGAAGGCATTGAGGTAGTAATTTGCTTGGATAAAAGGTATAAAGCTGATATAGTTAGGGTTAAGACCATGGAAAGGGCCCTAGGACAGATGGAAGGATACTTAAAAAATGAACCCTATAGGAAGAGAACCTAGGAGAATGAGTGTGTAGCTTAAGTATGGTTATGTTGGTAGGATGGCTTACAAGACTGGCAAGGTGGGAGAAGAGTGAAAGAGAGAAAGATTGAGTGGAGGGCATCTTAGTCAATGTATCAAAGAAGGGGCCCCATGTAGTCTTGCCAGCTTTCATTTGAGTAAAATAACAGGATGACTGGTAACTCTATAATGGACATAGCATACTTGCTCCATAGACAATGCACTTTCAATTTTGAACCATGCAGAGTACATAAATGAAGATAAAATTAAGATTTTAACAAAGTTTATATAAACCAAGCATTCAAGATAAAATGTTTGACAAATTGTATTTGATGCAGACAAGGGGTATAGGAGGCACATAGTATTAGGGGATGTTTTGAGGGTCGCCTGTTCCTTTACAATCTCTAAACATCAGATAAAGCCACAGCTGTAGATAACACCCAGTCATCCATTACCGACCATGAAATTGTTTCATTGTAGAGCAATTGTATCTGGTACAGAGTTGTTTAAAGTTGCTGTACACCCTAGGTGTGGATCTGGAAAGGTTTGGCATTGTATCACAAAGTCTGTTTAGTACTTTAGAGACTCTGTTCCCAGTACATGTAACAAAAGCCTCCTTAGCCAACTTTGTGTCACCTGTAAAGCGAGGGTCACGTATAGGGATCACTCTAGCAGCTCCTATACAAAGGTTAACTCTGGAATGTCATGGATTTATGTGGAACTTCCTACAAATACTTTCTGAAACAAATATGGGCTTAAGTTTGATTTTTCACCAGGATCTGAAATCTGAAGTTACATCTGTGCACCAGAGGCATTTTTTTTTTATTTGATTGCACCAAATGGATCTGCACAAAGAAAGGTTGCTTTGACTCTCATGAAACGTCCTATAAATACTTACCTGGTACCAGGTTTATTTTTTTAAAGTCCAGAATCAAGTACTATTTTGAGTTGGATCTGAAATTCAATATGTGACTTCCAGTGGCCATCTTTGATTTCAAAGAGATATTTTCAGACAGTTTCTTTAAAAGTATCCAAATTATCAAACTTTGTTGAAACCTGCCATGATAACTTACATTCAAAGTCTCCCACTCAGGTTTTATGCTAGGCCAATTTTGTCCATTTGTTAAATCTTTCGGAAGAAAAACAAATGTGAATTTCCATGAAACCTGCCATCTACACATTCTACCCCTATTCCTTCCTAAAGTTCAATGCTAAGCAAAATCCATGTATTTTTAATGAGACTGCTTCAATCTGATCAGCTGATGGATTCCAGATAGGATCTTTTGAAGGAATCATTAGATTTTCATGGAACTTTCATGGTATATATATATATACTATCAACCGAAGTTCCATGGTCAAGTCTGATGGTTGGGAAAGTTCATGCAAATTTTATTAGGCTTTTCAAAGAAATTATCAAATTGTGATGAAACTTGCCTATCACACACTTACTTCTGAAGTCCCTTAATCAAGCTCAATGCCAGACCAAATTCACAAATATTTAATGAGGCTCAGGTGCAATCTGATCAATAACAGTAATGCATTAAACATATTGTATACAATCAACTATCATTCCACCTTTTGATATGTAAAATTTCTGCATATTTTGGCAGGCTGTTGATCACTTTATATTTCATCAATGAGAAAACCATATTTCTGGGAATATTTTACAATTTCTTTTTATGGTAGAACATTCTTCTGTAAATCTGGTGAAATTAGGTTGAATTCAGTTTTATTTTTATTTTTAAATATTTTCCAGACTATATCAGATAAATTCTCAATTTTACCACTACAACATGACCGTTCCCAAAACCAAGGTCCCTTGTGTAATGTTTAATTAAACTTTTAGAAAATGGCTTGACTAGCCAGTGAATAGCCAGTGAACACGGATAGTTTGATATTGAGTTAGATTCATTGTCAGACAATGATTTCCGTTATACGTGTGCGTGTTTGTTTTGTATGTTTGATCAATCTTTTTCTGACTTTGTATGGTCGATATAAATTATTAACTTCAGTAAAATGAACCATTATCTTATTAAAGAGGTAGAGTTAAGTGATGTATTATCCGACTTTCAATACTGAAATAATTTGATAACGTGCTGTAATAACCTTAGGTCTGAATGTAGAGTATGTGTGCTGTGTGTCCTTGTTAACACTACAATAAACACTTTAACCCTGTTGTGGTGGAGCAGACACCAGTCAGGAGGGGTAGTTTCTAAAATCCTTGTTTGGGATTCCAAAAGGAAACATGGGGGTAATACATTGTCGTAACAAAAAATTCTGGGGCGAGGGAGATTTCCTGAAGCTGAGCAGAAAGACTTCTAGATATGTCACTAATCGTATTAAATATATACTGCCCTAACTTTATATGGTTGTGTGTTGTGCTGTTTAGTTGTGGGACGTCAGTACCACTACCATTCCAGGCCTGTATCACAATTCTCATGGATCTTAAGCATGGACTCTCTGCTCAACTGACTTTCTTGTAACTGGCTTAAATAATGTTGCATGATAGAAAAAATCCAAATCATTGGCAAATTGTGAACTTTTATTACTTCATCACCTGAACAAGGAATTGGGCTTGAGCACAAAATTTGAGTTTGAGCATGAGGAATGGTTCCATGACAACTGGCCCTGGTTTTGACATGCCTTTGACACGGAGACAAAGATTACCCTTACTGTTTGTCCCCTCATTGCTACCTAGCTGTCCTATAAAAACCCTTTGCATAGGATTCAAGTAGTTATCACCATTTTCAGTCACAGATGTACATGTTGACATGATCAAGGTCAAATCTGCACAAAGGTCACGATCCCGGTATAAACTACAGTGGTTGTGTACTTGCCAAAATGACAGATTCAAGTCATGAATATGTCATTTTCTGGAAACCAGCTCCATTCAGATAAAATATTTTGACATGTGGTTATTAGTAATATAGGATTTAAGATTCCTATCTGGTAGAAATCTGGTGTAGAGAACATGTTGTGTTTGTGAAACACTTTCAACATGTTGACCTATTAAGACGGTTTACTAAGAGGGGGTATCAAATTATACAAGTTACATTCCAAGTCTAGAGGCTGGAGGGTCAGGAGGGAGAGTCTGGTGTTAAGTGGTGGGAAGCATCTGGAACCACTTGGCTGTTTCTTGTACACAGATTTAGTACAACCTCAAACAAATGTATATTTAAGATGTTTAATTCAATCTTTTCAATACAACCAGGTTTTAAATATGCTATTTATAGAAAAGGTTCTCAAATTCACCCCATTTCTCCAACTTGTTACATTAGAAGCTTAGTATCTACTTAACATACCTATATATTCCAAATCAACTCATCGGAACATATTAGAAGCTTAGTATATACTTAACATACCTATATATTAGAAATCAACTCATCGGAACTGTTCTGGATGGCTGCTTCGACAAGCAAACATATTGGTGGTGATGTTTGTTATAATATTACCCCAGTATACATTGACCGAACTGTCTGACCAAGCATCACCTTACACTGGGCTACCTGATTCAACAAGGTGATAATTGTCTCCAATTTACCCAGAATTTAGGTCGTATACCTTGTTGTGGAGGATGGCCTGTCAATTGTGACACCTGTATGAGAGCGTGGGATTTACCTGTTAATAACACACTAGTACAACCTCACACAACTATATGTACCCTAAATAATAGGTCCATCTGTGTTCACTAGTATTACCACACACTACCACACATACCCCAAATGACAGGGCCATCTGTGGCAAACTCACACCACCTAATAACAGACAAGCATAACCTCACACCACCTCCAGTAGAATTTTTCGCGTTAGACACGAATCCAAACCTGATGTACGTAGCCGCATCAAATACGAATTGATCAGGAACAATATGTATAAAAAAATAATTTAATTGCACAAATGTATATGAACCACAAATCAGTTAAAATAATGTTTTTAATGTAAATTAACCACCTAGACATCCTAAACAATTTTGAAGTACTATATGAATGATTTATTGGACAATAGTTTTTATAAATGATTTCTCCCCACCCGATATGGATATGGATACATATACATCACTTCGGATTTGTGCTAAATGCAAAAACTGTACTGTAATAACTTATCTAAGACATCAGTTGAAGTAACTTTTACTGTCTACTACCATTGCTTGAAAGCATTTAGTGAACTACCGGTAATTGAAACATCCTCTGATAACTGGTTTGTTAAGTATTGAGGACACAAATTAAAACACTATTCGACATCAGGAACTTGTTGGAAGTATCTGGAACACAAGTTGAGACGACTTTAAATGTTAACGTTTCTAACCAAGTGTCAGAACACATTAGACATTATTTTCAAGGTTGTAAAACAGGAAGGTTTATTTTGGTATATCCTGGTGTTTTAGCCGACCTTATCTGCCTATAGGCTCCAGTTTCCCTCAGAAAGGTTTCTGCAGCTAACATTACTGTTCATGTCAGATTCAATTAAAGAAGCTGCTATGAACCATGGACTGGCATTATTAAAACCTGCTGTTACATCTAATGATGCAGGGTCTTGTTTATATCTCATCAACTATGTGGCATCCTCTAAATAAATCCTTGTATTATTTCTCTTTGAAAATGAAACATAGGGACTAGGAATGAGGACGGTTGTGATGTAATACTGGAAGAAACCTCTGCTTTGATATCATGATTCTGGTTTTCAATGGTAACCTCACATTTGAGGTGAGATTCCATACCTGTATAGTCCTCTACTGATGTACGATTTATAGAATCTGTCACTCTCTGGTATGTGATGCTGGCAGAGATATCGCAATCTAAGCTGTGATCTACGAAGTTTATCATGAAGATTTGTGGGGTGTAAAACTTCAAAACATTTATCTCCAGACTTGAGATTTCACGATTTCCATCACACATGAGTGATTAATTTTTCTCAAGAACTTTCTCCTGATTCAAAAATGCAGTAGTGAACCCTAGGTGTTGCACCATCATCAAGGGTGCATGTAATTCACGACAAAATTGACTGCAGCACCCAATCTTAGAATAAAAGCACATGTTATTCTCAAGGTAGCTAAATACTAAACGGGAAGACACTTAAGTTGCCAAAAACAAGGTTTGTTGAGTGTTTGGCAACTTACGAATCTATTCCTGAAAGGTTGAGATCCATAAATCTCGCCTCAACAGGTTGAATAATTATTTTTCTCTTACCCTGTTCACCCTTTCATGAAACATCATGTAATTTTAATGTTGCATGCTAAATTTTGACACAATGTCATTGTATTATTGATGTGATGTCACACGATTATTATGAATAAAGGAATCCCCCCCCCCATCTTAACCCTAGGGTGAGACAAGGATATCTCACTGGGTAAGGTTTAATCTTTTCCCTGGCAAAAACAGGAATGTACCGTGAAGTGTTTGGGGGAAAAAGATGACCTTCTCAATGAATGAAAAACACATTGTGTTTTTTTTAAGATCTTTAATCAAATAAAAAATTAGTGTTTTTAAAGATCTTTAATCAAATAAAAAATTAGTTTATTAACCAACCTCGGCAATATAGTGCATATTGCATATATAAAATAAATTACTGGAATGTGATCCAAGCCAGTCCTTATTTTACACACTGTAACTGCATTGTGTCTACTTATGTCACCCAGGAACCTTCCGAATCTCACAACTGTTTATTTGTTTTTACATCTTTTGAGTGCTATCTGTATCAGATGTTCACTGAAACTTGTCATTTGATAAGAATGGGAGCAAACTAAAACAGTAGACTGTCCGCAACCTGGAAAATAACAAAACTTCCCCATGCAGAACATCAGATGGGACAGATGCATGTAATTGATGTAAAGTCACAGCCCACTCCATAAGGATGGCTCAGACTCTGCCCTCTTAATGTACGGTTTTTGGAACTTTTTTTTCTCTGTACATATGTGAGTGGTTAACATTAGATGTGAGAGTTTGTGACTAATCTTTTCATTATGATTCATCATCTCAGGGGGAAAAAAATCCTGTTTTGAAATGAGGAAGGAGAGGTAGAGTGGGTATCATTCCACAGAAGAAAGGAAGTCGGCTAAAATCTGCTGATTTCAAGGTTTTAATTTGACTGGAAGAGCTGTCTGTATCATGAGTCATACACAGCACAAGCCACCCCACAGAACTAGACTTGAGGCTTGTGTACCAGCACGCTGTTGTATCAGACATTTCATGGAATGTATCGGGCCAGACAACTCATTACACTGAAGTTTGGGTCTGAAATTTCACAAACATGACTTGATATATTATAACTGATCCTTTATGGTTATAGATAAGAGGATATTGTTCTGATACAGTCTAAAAGTAGCATCGTTTTGTAGGAGAGAAGTGGTTGACAATGTCAGAAATAAATATAAAAATATCAACTTATCACGTTGCTATGTGGGATTGTACATGTAAGATGAATGTAAGATACAAAACTGATGAAAGCTGTCAGCAATTCATATATATTCATCATTGCAGTTCTTGATATTTGAGATTGAAGACTTCTCATTGGCTTTTCCTAGCTAAAGTTGTCAAAAAGGCACATTTATTTGCATATGACATTATGTTTGTTGTTGTTGTGATTATCCAAACGTTTAACAAGCAGTAATGTCCCCTGTTTTAGAACTCTTTCAATGATTGATGGAATTAACCGAGTTTTCTGTTTATTTCCAGGTGGATTTACCCGTGTTTTTCTACATAGATCCAGAGTTCCAGGACAACCCTTTCCTTGCAGACTGTGACAATGTGGTTCTGTCCTACACATTTTTCCAGGCCAAACCAGGACTCCACCTACCCTTACCTGGCTTTCATTCTGCCAAGTCTTGACCACTGGTCAGGCAAGGCGTTTTCACTGCTCTAAGGTGAACTGGGCCTCTCCACTTGGCCAGGTAGACTCTCTAGTGTGTTCTGTGCAGCTGTGTACCTGATAAATAAGACTTTATAGTGTTTAGTTGGACTCAAGAGAATAATTTACAGGTATAATTTTGCTTTTGAAAACTGTGATTCTGGATAATATATCTGCAAAAATGCTTCATGGACTTCAATAAATTTGTACATATTTTGACCCTATCTGGTATTGATGTAAGTACAGACACCTGTCTATTGCAACCTCTGAGTATTCCGAGGTCCTGTAGCACTAAATAAAACAAGTGTGACGTGATACCTCAATCTGTTTTGTCCTACAGGTTGTTAGCTAAGACAGGTTTCACTGTATTAAAAGCAATGTGTAAACTTTCTGTGATTTTGTAAAAATAATAAATTATAGAAATTATATTGGTTGTCTACTGTGTTTTAAAATCCTAATGTGGAATCCAACAACTATATACATCCTTCTACATTCAGTGGTAATCACAGGGCTAATGGTAGGATGGTCAGTACTGTTTAATAATACTATCATAGGATGGTCAGCACATTCTTGTGATATGATGGTCAGCACACTCTAATGATAGGATGGTCAGCACCATCTAAAGATAGGATGGTCAGCACCATCTAATGATAGGATGGTCAGCACCATCTAAAGATAGGATGGTCAGCACCATCTAATGATAGGATGGTCAGCACCATCTAA
>NW_018404995.1:797591-824328 GCF_002113885.1 Mizuhopecten yessoensis
CTCTAATGATAGGATGGTCAGCACACTCTAAAGATAGGATGGTCAGCACCATCTAATGATAGGATGGTCAGCACACTCCAATGATAGGATGGTCAGCACACTCTAATGATAGTATGGTCAGCACACTCTAATGATAGGATGGTCAGCACCATCTAATGATAGGATGGTCAGCACACTCTAAAGATAGGATGGTCTTCACCCTCTAATGCTAGGATGGTCAGCACCATCTAATGATAGGATGGTCAGCACACTCTAATGATAGGATGGTCAGCACACTCTAAAGATAGGATGGTTAGCATACTCTAAAGATAGGATGGTCAGCACCCTCTAAAGATAGGATGGTCAGCACACTCTAAAGATAGGATGGTCAGCACCCTCTAATGATAGGATGGTCAGCACACTCTAATGATAGGATGGTCAGCACAAGCTAATGATAGGATGGTCAGCACCCTCTAAAGATAGAATGGTCAGCAACCCATAATTATAGGATGGTCAGCACCCTCTAAAGATAGGATGGTCAGCACCCTTTAAAGATAGGATGGTCAAGCACCCTATAATGATAGGATGGTCAGCACCCTCTAATGATGGGAAGGTCAGCACCCACTAATGATAGGGTGGTCAGCACCCTCTAAAGATGGGTGGTCAGCACCCTCTAATGATAGAATGGTCAGCACCCACTAAAGATAGGATGGTTAGCACACTCTTTTGATAGAATATTCAGCATGTACACTAATAAGGATATGACCAGTACACTCTAATGATCGGACTGTCAGCATCCTTTTACAAGGATAGTGTCAGCACATTTTTATGATAGGATGTTCAACACAAACTTATGATAAGACAGTCAACACACTCTAATAAGGGGATGGTTAACACCCTCTGATGATTCTGCAGGAGGGTCCCACTTTAGTCTCATTTAAAGGACGTTTAATGGGAGACAGCAGGCATGGTCTATCCCTGAATCTTAAAGGAATGGAGAGAATCATGGTCAGCACCCAATCATGAGCCAGTGGTCAGTAATAGGAGAGAAGTAGTGTTAATAGTAGGGCCAGGATTGGGGATTGAACCACCAAACCTGATGCAGCAGTCCCGCTACAGGTCAGCACCCTTTTAGGAGAGAATTGTCTAAAAGTTGATTTCAGTATTTCTTCCATAAGATGGTGGGAAGACATCACAGTTTTAATGTCTAAATATATATATAGTCCCTCCAATTATTTTTAAAATAAATGAAATATGGTGTTTTCTGTACATGAGCAGAGGAAAGGTTTTACAAGAAAGAAAAAAATCAAATATAACTGTGAAAATCAAAAATCAGAGAACTGATAAATAAATCAAAGCTTACAGCATTGCTAACCTAGAAACTTAGATTTATTATAAATGCGCAAATGAAAGTTGTATCAAAAAGAGATTTACAGATGGTATAGAAGTGTGAAGATCCCTTCAAAAGAATAAAGTGTATGTTAATCACTAAACAATATACATGTAAGATGTTCCGGAAATACATAACAAAACAGTCATAGCATGTCAAATATCTAACGGAAGTAACTCTGCATGACTTCCTGTCAACAGGAAGTGAGCCGGGGACTGATAGAGTACACCATCCTGTGGACCATTACAGAGGAATGTCCAGCATGACAATCACATGTAGACTGCAGTGTAAACATAAAAGTGTTCAGGAAAATAATCATCCGAGTCTTGATACTGTTGATCATCTAACTCAAGTTTGCAGGCAGAGGGCAAGGCTTTCAAAAATTTCATCGGAGGATTGAGGTATCTTTGGAATACCCTCAACGTGAGGAATGATTCTTTTCTCCATTCTATGGAGAACATTTTCCAAATCAATTAATAGTATTTTTAGCATTTGTAATCACTGTTCCTTCCCGTGAAAGATAATTGTGACGTCATATTTTATTGTTCCCGTAACTACGTCATTGTATTGTGCCTGTAGAGTTGGCCATTACAACACCTATACTACCTGCAGTCACAATTTGAGTTGCTATTGCTGCTGACAAAGACATTGACGTACACTGTAACTTCTGTCTCAGTCGTGAAATACCGTCAGAAACATTATGTTGCCGCTGATTTTGTCCATAAACATGTTTATGGGAATTTTTTTAAAGTGTCTATCATATGACGACGCTGTTCTCATACTAGAGCTTGCCACTGTCTCGTGATCAGCTGGAGGGAATTTCCCTGTAGCTCTATGATAGAGCACTGAACTATTAGGGGGTACTAGTCCGGGTTCGACTCCAAGCAGATGTCATCGGGAAAAATTGGTCCTGGTATAATTTTCACCCTTCGTAATGAGGACAAACATGACCAAATATTGAAATAAATTTATTTGTTAAGCTATATATGTGTCGCCAGTTGTGCACATATACAGGGCAACATGACAAAAAAATGACAACAGCAACATACATACTCATTAACTCAGTATCCTCGCCTAGAGTAGAGGGGTACATTGTAGCTCACGTTGGTAAGAAATGGCGTCCTTAGTAGTATACAAACATTTCTTTACAATAGACACGTTAATACATTGCGTACAAACACTAAATGAAGATCTTAATTTCATACAAGTTGTCGTCTTCTATTGGCGATTCTCATATATCCATGGACATGCATACTTACAATGTATGTGTCGTATAAGAAGGTTTGCTGAAAGACCTGCGTAAATCAGCAATTACAAAAAATTAAATTCTCAGCTTATCAGTTTACAAATGGCATTTGAATACAGAGGCGTACACTGCAACACTGTAGTAGAAAAGGAACATATATAATAGTACATGTACCGGTAGTTACACAAATGTATCATTACATTATAGTGTTTCTAAATAGTGAGTGGCATCGTATATGTATTTACTTAACAAAGTTAATTCCTTTGATTAGTAGTACACAATAATTGTATCAACTTATAGACAGATAGTTTTTCCAGTAATTCATTTTTATATATCTATTCTAATCCCTGGTAAAGTGGACAGATTAACAAGAATTCAGAGTTACAAACTCTACACAATTTCATGTCTAACTATATTTTGATATACAAGGTTAAGTAAACAGCTGATTTCTATCAGTGAAGGGTGAATTTAATTACCAGCTGTCGCAAAGATATACAGCTCCATATAATCTAACAAAACTGTTTTTTACTTCCTCTCTTCTCTTATGTCTTTATTTACGTCAGGTATACTGAAAAGGCATGATCAGAATTTAAAAAAAAAAACGTTTTCCGTCATACAGATACGGAAATGAATTTTATTACAGAGTTTACGACCTTGCCGTGACAGCGTTATGTCCATGTTGTGGTGCGCGTGAGTCACACGTGCGGTCACGGTATCACTAGTATTATAATTACAGGTTCAATAAATACATCGTGTACGTATGAATCACAGGGGTTTGACAAGTTCCTTCCTGATAGGACGGGGGATATTGAGTTATTATTGACAATAGTTTCCGTACCTGTGACGAAGATATCGATATTGACAATCCTGTTCTAAGTTATAAATAAAGTATTTACGAGGATGTTATGTGACGAACGTGTCGCTCGGACAGGGACATGTTTGTCTGAGGACAATGGCAATTGTGGACCGGATCAGGGGCGGATCCAGGATTTCCTAAAAAGGGGAGGGCGAGAAAAAGTCAACGGTGTGCGATTTGGGGGAGGGTACGGGAGGGGGTCTTCCCCCTCCAAGACCCCCTCCCGTAAGATATTAGGACCCGTAGGGTTTGGGTGATCTCCCCCCAAAAAAATGTGTTTTCTAGAAAGTCTCAGAAGCGATTTCCCGTGTTCTGAGTATTGTTTTTATGTTTAATTAACAAGAAGAAAAAAACATATTTTAAGTATGGCCCAAAGACTTTTTTGTTTACTGGAAAGAAAATTAAAGTTTCGGTTCAAATTCTCTATCAACAGTGCGTTTTAGAAGTCAGATGGTATTATTATTGGGGCAGCCAGCTGGTGATGACAAATGTATGAATCCACAGGGGGCTTGTTCATTATTACGTAATTGGGCGTCCCGCCCGCAAGGGGGATACGAGAGGTCCACCGTCAAAAAATAAATGCAGGTACGCACCTACAGTACAGTACTTCATGTAATAGTTTGTCGAACAAAAAAACACACCAAATAACACCATGACATCGTTGCTGTTTAATTAATGAGTTACTCATGGCATCACTAAGTTGCTAAACAAACGGATAAGTTCAAATCAGTGCGACACCCAAGGCCACTAGCTATATAGTCTCGCGTTTTATAATTGTTGACTAGTTTACTAGTGTAGACAATGATATATCTGAAATGTCCATGCTGATTAACTCATGTAAGGGCGTGCATATTACCAACAGCGGTACATCTGGTTAAAATGGTACAACTTAGGAGGCACATACGCGTCACCTTTAAATTTAATTTAAAATTATCATACTTGTAAGTACAGCATATCATCTCATTCTGGTACGTACAACTTATTACTACGTACACAATAGTATGCTGTGTGAAGATACTTTCTTGTACGTACACGGTGGTATGCTATAAGTACCACAATGAGATATTATGTTGTACATACAAGATAGTTAAACAGTTCCGACAATATATATAATACCAAAATAATTGAATGGATATGTTTAGTCGATTATACATAATATTGTCAGCCGAAAAAAACCTTTATCGTTCTTGTATAATGATATGATTAATATCGCCCGGGCGGTTAGGAATAAAATAAAAAGTTACAATAAAAAGTATTAATTTTCAGATCATCTATAACGAGCGGTCAATAATATAATTGTGCAACTTATGCTAGTATATTTCCGCCGAGCGTTGCAAGTTGCAACTTGGGGTTTTGCGGAGGTGGTAAAATAAAAAACACACTTTAGGGTCAAGATACAAAAGTAGACGAGCGTAGCGATGCGAAAAAATATTGTTTTAATAAAGAAAATATAGTAAAAATATCAGATAACGGAAACCCACAATATTTGCTAGGATGCCGTATGGGATGGTGGGGCGTAGCCCCAGATTTGTTTTATACAAGCTCCGTGCATTAATTGATGCCTCAAATCACGTAATATCATATCATATATATGTATCTTACTTCGACGTTGTGTTGCCATAAGCATCAACTTCAAAATTCAGTTACCATAAACTTGTGAACAACACAAAAGATCAACAAGGACTGGCGTGCGCTGATGGGACTCACGTGTCATTAGAAATAATTTTATTTCTTGACAATCACATAATCGATCACCGTTCGCAGGTGATTGTCTAATTATATCTAATCCAAACGATCACGTAACAGATGTCCGCCATTGGCTTTGTTTTTATCAAATTATTCATGACTTTAAGGGAGTTACTCGTGGAGTTCATTATTTTATAATTAACTTTGAAGTTTTAAGTAGATGAGGGGTGTTAAATTAAGGATTTGTTTTTTTTATTTTGTTATACGGGTATGAACACTAAATAGACATTAGGATTCAACAATACCTACAAGATCTAGATTTATGTCCAGAAAATTGTGGAAATATGTAGAAATTCTAGAGAGTACTAGTTCATGGGATCTTCGTGGTTATTATGACTAAATATACCATGGATAACTGTGTTAAAGACTGAAATATTCTATCTAAGGTAAAGGTATACTGTCCTAATAACACGTGTATACACAATAAAAGGGCACAGTAAGGTAATGGTAACTGTCCAAGTTTCATCAGATAAAGCACTATCCTATCAGTTGAAACTGAAAACGACCAGTCACTGGTGGAGGGAAGCTGAGGGTGGTGTCTGCACGTGCAAAGTAGTTTATCTCAGCTTGTTTTGTCAATAAACTGATCGAGCGTTTCCTATATCTCTTAGTTGGCCTATGTTTTGGTTCTATACAAGATTCATTCAACAACCGACTCATCCGTGTGCTGTGTAAGACTGGAGCACCCGGGTAATGTGGTCTGAGCAGAGTCGGTGTTAGGCCAAAACGTCGGTGTTAGGCCAGAACGTCGGTGTTGGGTCAGAACGTCGGTGTTGGGCCAGAATGTCGGTGTTAGGCCAAAACGTCGATGTTAGGACAGAACGTCGGTGTTAGGCCAAAACGTCGGTGTTAGGCCAAAACGTCGGTGTTAGACCAGAACATTGGTGTTAGGCCAAAACGTCGGTGTTAGGCCAGAACGTCGGTGTTAGGCCAGAACGTCGTGTTAGGCCAAAACGTCGGTGTTAGACCAGAACGTCGGTGTTAGGCCAAAACGTCTGTGTTAGGCCAAAACGTCGGTCGCTGACCGGACTGGTATATTGTATCCATGAGATCAATGGATTCCATGGTTAACTTAATCAATGGGTTAACGTTAGCAATGGGTAAACGTTAGCAATAGGTTAACCTAAATAATATTTTACAGTAACGTAATCAATAGGTTAACGTAAGCAAATGGGTTAAACGTCATCATCGGATTAACGTAATCAATATGTTATCCTACAATGATCGGATTAACGTAATCAATATGTAATCGTACAATCATCGGATTAACGTAATCAATTGGCCATCGCAAGCAATGGATTAACGTATTCAATGGGTTAACGTAAACAGTGGATTAACGTAATCAATTGGTTAACGTAAACAGTGGATGAACGTAATCAATTGGTTAACGTAAACAGTGGATTAACGTAATCAATTGGTTAACGTAAGCAATGGATTAACGTTATCAATTTGTTAACGTAAGCAGCTGGTAAATGTGGTTAACCGTAATCATTGGGTTTATGTAATAGTGGTAAAATAATTAATGGATTTACGTAGTGAATGGGTTATTGTTAGTAATTGGTAAACATAGTGAATGGGTTATTGTTAGCAATTGGTAAACGTTGTGAATGGGTTGATGGTAGCAATTGATGAACGTAGGGAATGGGTTAATGCTAGCAGTTGGTCAATGCAATGATAGGTTATTGTTAGCAATTGATGAACGTAGTGAATAGGTTTGTGTTAGCAATTGATGAACGTAGTGAATGGGTTAGTGTTAGCAATTGATGAACGTAGTGAATGGGTTGATGTTAGCAGTTGGTAAACGCAATGATAGGTTATTGTTAGCAATTGGTAAACGTTGTGAATTGGTTGATGTTAGCAATTGATGAATGTAGTTAATGGGTTATTGTTAGCAATTGGTAAACGTTGTGAATGGGTTGATGGTAGCAATTGATGAACGTAGAGAATGGGTTGATGTTAGCAGATGGTAAACGCAATGATAGGTTATTGTTAGCAATTGACGAACGTAGTGAATGGGTTGGTGTTAGTAATTGGTAAACGTAGTGAATGGGTTAATGCTAGCAGTTGGTCAATGCAATGATAGGTTATTGTTAGCAATTGGTAAACATAGTGATTGGGGTTGAGTTAGCAATTGATGAACGTAGGGAATGGGTTATTGTTAGCAATTGACGAACGTAGTGAATGGGTTGGTGTTAGCAATTGATGAACGTAGTGAATGGGTTATTGTAAGCAATTGGTAAACATAGTGAATGGGGTTGTGTTAGCAATTGATGAACGTAGTGAATGGGTTGATGTTAGCAGTTGGTAAACGCAATGATAGGTTATTGTTAGCAATTGGTAAACGAAGTGAATGGGTTATTGTTAGCGATTGGTAAACGTAGTGAATGGGTAAATGCTAACAATTGGTAAACTTAGTGAATGAGTTAATGCTAGCAGTTGGTAAACGTCATGATAGGTTAATGTTAGCAATTGGTAAACGTAGTGCATGGGTTATTCAATTGGTAAACGTAGTGCATGGGTTGGTGTTAGCAATTGATGAACGTAGTGAATGGGTTATTGTTAGCAATCGGTAAATGTAGTGAATGGGTAAATGCTAGCGATCAGTAAACGCAGTGAATGGGTTAGCGTTAGCAATATGTAACCGTAATCAGCGTAATGCAGTAATCAGCATGTTTTAACCCCTAATTGAAACTGTTCGTTAATGTTTCTTTTATTGAAGTAGACAGCCATGCTTTGGCGCAAAGTATCAATGTTACAATCGCGTGGATCCCCCTTATCCCGACGAAGATCGAGTATTGTTAGAATCGTTGAATCCCGTATCTCGAATAAGATATTGCTACATGGATCAATCTATCTCCTTTAAGGCAATGTTATAAACGAACGTCAATTTGACTGGTAGTGCAGTAGACACAACACCTACAGTTCTATCACGCGGAACCTCGTTATCCCGACGAAGGAAGGGTGTTGTTATGATGAGATGTACTGTCAGGTGGAACCTCGTTATCCCGACGAAGGAAGGGTGTTGTTATGATGAGATGTGCTGTCAGGTGGAATCCCGTTATCCCGACTTAGAACAAGAATCAATAAGAGGAAGGGTTAACATATTATAAGACCATGCTGTAGTAATGCCGGGGTGATTTAAAGCATTAATTTTAAGTATAGGTCCACTTATGTTACAGTAATTGAAATAATTATATAATCTGGACCCGTGCAAATGTCTTAGGAGCTAAGCAGATCTTCTTCCGGGTCTGGTTCCCACGAAGATTCTTATGAATTAGCTGTGTTTGAACGAAGAAAATGTCACGTTGGTGGTTTAAAGTGCAGTGTACATAAAAACCGAGAGGACTCCGACAGATGGGCCTTCAGTCACTTCGACTTTAAGTAAATAGCATAGCGAAAAACATGTATATTGCATTAAAATTTTAGAACTTTAGGACATATTATCATCTGTATATTTACTTATTGTATTTACTTCCACATTGTTTTAATGGTTTTCCAACAAATGAATAAGTTCTATTATTATAAGTACAAAGACACACATACAAATTCAAACCTTTCTTTTATCCTTTCCCCCAAAAATCTGAACTTCATGTTCAGTTTGTTTCTAAAATCTGCGTCTGTTTATTTGTATTTATATATTTTTAAGCATAAGTTTCATCATACATTGTATATTAATTTCGAAAAAAGTAACTTTGCTGATTCGCGGCTAAGGAAACAACTGAAATGCTGGCACGTGTATGTTTGACAACAAAATGTTTCACTTAAAACGCATTTAAAACTGGGTTAATGAACGACATAAGTTAGGAGGTTCGTGACTAGTTTCTTTGTTTGTTTGGTTGAACGACCTTCAGCAGCTAAGGTCGATGAAGGTCAGGTGAAGCCTGAGGAGACACTACCGAAAAGAAAAAGTAGGAAAGTCAGAGATAAATAAGACGTATAGATCTCCAGTGTTGCTACGGTGACAGCAGATCAGTGTTGGTTTCTTCCGTGTCCTCTAAGCCGATGCCACCGTTGAAGAAATCCCCCGATCAGGCGAGGTACCCACATAAGTCGCCTCTCACGATAACATGCTGTTGGAGACAGCAAGCCAATTCATATTCTTTCACCACGTGCAGAGGTACCCAGCCATACAACAGTAACCATGTAGGATTCTACATGGTCATGACATTTATCTACAAGTTCTCGGATTTAAAACAAACTAAATTCCATCGTCACATACCACAATTGTATTAACTGCTTTCAGTGCATTGCACTTTGGTCTATAAGTGACATTTCGATGTATTAAGTAGTTGACTGCCATCACCAGGGCAATTGCTTACAATCAGCTGTTGGCATTTAATTAATAGAAATAGAGCTACACTGCCGACCCCGTTTCACGTAGACTGTGATATTTCTGTGGAGATGTGCTGTAGAGGTGTGTTGTGGCGCCCGTGCTGAGGAGACCGTGCTGTGTGAGGCAGCACCAATGTTCGGTAAGGTGTATCGATTCGTGTTATGTCAGACCAGTGCCGCGACACGGAGCGTTTATCGATCTTATACGTCTTTGCGCCAAACAAGTTGGGTAATCTGCTCGCTGAAAACAGCTCAGCAATTCTTAACTCAGAATTATGTCTTAAATCAACGACCGTTCATTGGTGAATCAGTAAGACAGAGGAGTTTTTCATGGAATTATTCAGTAATTTGCAGATATATCCCCAACCTTTAGCGCTTTGTCTTTGCTCATTAATTAACATTCTAAAAGATTCCATTGGAACTATTTCAAGCCAACAGTAGTCAAGACGGTATTTGTCTGACATATGAGGTGGCACCCTTAGGATGTTCTGTCGTTTGTTACGGCACGGCTCCAGTTCTGTTATAACTATATCTATAAAACATCCTAGAACAATTAACAATACAATGACGAGCAAAGTGAAAACGTTGAAAATGAATTTTAATGAGATATGGTCTAATCCAAAGTAAAGCCACGACGGCCATTTTAGTATTTGTAACACTTCGCATGACAGCCTTTCTGTGTATTTGTCCAGGATGAAATCTTATTCAGCGGTATGTCTTAGATTCAATAATAGACAAAATCACATTTTTAACGTCATGAATACTGTCACTGAAGATGTGTTGCTGCTTTCATTGAACTAGTAAGTGAATCACCCAGTCATTACCCGATATACCGATGTCTACATTTTCTATCTTTTAGTATATATATCGTTTCCATTTCAGATTCTGGCGTGGTGCTGATATAGACGACATTATAGTCGCACTGTGTCCGGTCTGTTCATTGTTGGCACCAGTGGTATTGTTCTCTCTTCCTAGTGCTTGTGACGGGGAGGATATTCCTCGAATATATACAAAAGAGATAATAACATCAAGTTATGTTGAATGTGTTACTTAAACAGTTAGTAATATATTGCTCGAACAGTAAAAGATAATGATGTCAGGAGTTGCCGGATGATTCCAGCGTTGCAGGTGTAAAAGATAATGTTGGAGTTACATCTGCTAATTGACAGATGCGCGGTCGTATACGGGGTCATGTGATACCAGGGAACGTGCTTATCACCGAACAATGTAACATTGTCGGGCTATGCTATTGGTTCTCCAATCAGTATGATCTTTTCTCCAATCAGTATTATCTGTTCTCCAATCAGTATTATCTGTTCTCCAATCAGTATTATCTGCGAGGAATTCGAATCCGAATCTACACTTATGTCCCAATCTCGGCCTCTGTACCGATGTCCCAATCTCGGCCTCTGTACCAATGTCCCAATCTCGACCTCTGTTCCGATGTCTCAATCTCGACCACTGCACTAATGTCCCTGCTACTGCCTCTGTCGATGTCCCTTAATCTGCCCCTGTACATATCTCAATCATGGCCTCCGAACCAGTGTCCCTGTCACGGCCTCTGTATCGATGTCCCAATCCCTACCATTGAACCAATATCTAAATCCCGACGTCCCAATCTCTGCCTCTGTACCAATGTCCCATTCTCGGCCTCTGTACCGATGTCCCAATATCGGACTCTGTACCGATGTCCCAATATAGGACTCTGTACCGATGTCCCAATCTCGACCACTGCACTAATGTCCCTTCTACTGCCTCTGTCGATGTCCCTTAATCTGCCCCTGTACATATCTCAATCATGGCCTCCGAACCAGTGTCCCTGTCACGGCCTCTGTATCGATGTCCCAATCCCTACCATTGAACCAATATCTAAATCCCGACGTCCCAATCTCTGCCTCTGTACCAATGTCCTATTCTCGGCCTCTGTACCGATTTACCTTTCCCAGCCTCTGTACCGATTTACCTTTCCCAGCCTCTGTACCGATGTCCGTGTCATCGTCTCTTAACCGATTTACCTGTCACGGCCTCTGTACCACCTTTCTGAGATACCTTTACCGTATCTTTCTGAGGTGCTCAACTCAATTACACCGATGGGTTTTTTTCTGAGAACATCTTTGACGTCATCAAGTCGTAAAGACAATTTATGTTATGTGAAAGATATTTTCTAACTTTCAACTTATTCCGCAAAATCTTGTTATCGGTCATAATACATAATGCATTTCCACTGGACTTTCGCTCGGAGCGTTAGTTATCTTTTTTAACGATGGCTTATGGGATTACACGATATATATTATTGGAAGTTATCATTTTTTTTTGTTCATGAAAAAATGCAGTTCCGTAAGTCTTATCTTACAGCCGTCCATTTATATTATAACAAAGTACCGGTATGATAAGAATAATTGTATAACGGATATAACTTTACGTAGACACTGGCTTATATTGCCTGTACGTGTGTGCTGTAGTGACCGGAGACGGATGACGTCATCAGGCCCGATCTGTCTCTCTGATCATTCGTCGCGGCTCATTGGTACCGTATAATCGACGAGTTGGAAAAATCCGGGAAATGAAGATATATTACATAGGAATTATTACCACGCTACACGACCGTCTTATCGACTACACCCTCATCTGGTGACCACGGCCAGATTACAGAAGACCTGAAGCGGCGCCGTTGATCTTCCACTAGACTGGCCACCAGCCCCCAACTTTTTATGAAGAATTTCCTGACTGCATTTTAATACTAGATTATCTCCCCCTAGTTTAGGAATCAGACATCCAAGTGATCAAAAGTATTAGATTTTTTTTTTCTTAATTATTCAATATTCTAGAGACGGTGGGCAGTATAATCTTCCACCAAACATTGGATACATATTTGATATTTGTATTTGAAAAAACCTGAACGATTTACGTAATCAATGTATTTCTATAGTCCCATTTTGAAAGCAGCATCAATGAATAAGAAACAGACATCGACGCCGGAATTGTGATACGCCAGAAACAATTTTTTAACGTAATATTATTAAAGTTTATGGGTCCGACAACCTACAAGTCAACTTTCAATTCTTTTAACTAATACCAGTTTTTATGAAATACTTCTGTTGGAGTGAAATTAGTTTCTAAATGTTTATCACTGGTCAAAAAAGAGAAAGCCGACATGACGGTTGTCGGTATCACCGTGCTGTATTGAGGTTTGATGTGAAATTATTTTCGTTTTTCATTTTATTTATTTTAAATTAGAATTTATGGATTTTAAACAAATCGAAGGTTCACATGTACGATTCTGTTATGCGGTAGCGTACAGCAACAGCTAGATACGATTGACGTGTCATACGTTACAAGAGCCCAAGTCATGACTCGTATCCGGAACGGACTCGGATTTACTTTAAAGTGTCTACGACTCAAGGACACTCCCGAAGCTCGGACGATCCTCGTCGATACAAAGATCCCACAGTATGCTGTAGCGCGTGAAAACCTATCGTGGCCGTGTGACTATGTATAAGCGTATCCGTCCGGTATGCATCACGTGCTCGCGAGAACACCAGCAGCAAACTTTAAACCTTAGAACATTTTGATTAAGATACCCTAATTTCAATAACGCTAGCCGTTTATTAGCAGATTGACTCCGATGTGCATGCATTAGCCACAAAGCAAATGTAGCTTGCAGACCAGCACAATCGGCAAACGACGACTGTGTGGCGGAGGCTGGACTTGGTACTCGAGACAAGTACGCCGAATTTTATCAATTGACAAAACGACCTCTTAATACAAGTGTCACTTGAGAATATTGAAAGTGGCCATTCTCTTATCAATTATGTGGGTCAATAGTCCATCATTCTGGCATTGAGAAGATATGTCCACTACGTTTTTGCAGCGATATATAACCTGTCTGTCCGTCCGTCCACTACAACGAGAAAATACGCATCTGTCCTCCCGTCCACTTCAGCGTGATATAACCAGTCTGTCCTTCCGTTCACTACAGCGACGGATAACCAGTCTGTTGTGGGAACCCCCTACAGAATTGGGGATTTGCTTTGGTGTCCTCTATTTGGGGTCACAAAAGCGACCAAAATAAATCTGCTGCGCCCATTCAACATTTGGTATCTACCTTTTATTTCCTAGCTCATTGCTTGGCAACACCTCACGTTTGGCTTGAATGTTGAGCATTCGCCCAGATGAGGAAGGCAATGGGTTCTGTCCCCAGACCGGGACATACCAAAGTCCTTAAAAATGGTAGTTGTTATTCCCTGCTTAACGTTCAGCCTTTAGGGGAATGGTAACAACTGGTTCACCCGTTGTCAGTATAATGTGATCGGGCGGAAGCTGTGATTGGTGCATTCGTCAGGGTATTTCAGTGAGATAGCACTATAAAGTCGGCATCAGATCTGTGCTATCACAAGAAGGCAAGCACACCAACATACCCCATCTCCTGCATACACAAACGCAAGCACGCATACACTACACACATGGAGGCACGTCCTTTAATGACCTTAGCTGGTAATAGGACGTTAAACAAAATTGAAATCCCGTCCATCTCAGCGAGGAGTAAGTAACCAGTTTGTCCTCCCGTCCATTGATAGGGTACAGCCAGTCTGTCCTCTCGTCCACTACAGCGAGGAATAACCAGTATGTCCTCCTGTCCAATACAGCGAGGTATAACAAGTATGTCCCCCGTCCACTACAGCTAGGAATAACACGTCTTTCCCCCGTCCACTACAGCGAGGAGTAACCAGTCTTTCATCCCGTCAACTACAGCCAGGAATGAACAGTTTTGTCCTCTTGTCCACTAAAGCGATAAAAACAAGTATGTCGTCGACTACAGCGAGGATGAGTCTGTCTGTCATCCCGTCAACTACAGCAAGAAACAGCTAGGAAAAGCCAGTCTGTCCTGCCGTTCATTACAACGAGAAATAACCTGTTTGTCCTACCGTCCACTACAGCGAGGAATAGCCAGTCTGTCTCCCGTCCAATACAGCTAGGAATAACAAGTATGTCCCCCCGTCCAATACAGCGAGGAATAACAAGTATGTCCTCCCGTCCACTACAGCGAGGAGTAACAAGTCTGTTTCCCGTCCAATACAGCAAGGAATAACAAGTATGTCCTCCCGTCCACTACAGCGAGGAGTAACAAGTATGTCCTCCCGTCCACTACAGCGAGGAATAACAAGTATGTCCTCCCGTCCACTACAGCGAGGAATAACAAGTATGTCCTCCCGTCCACTACAGCGANGCCAGTCCGTCTCCCGTCCAATACAGCGAGGAATAACAAGTATGTCCTCCCGTTCACTACAGCGAGGTATAACAAGTATGTCCTCCCGTCCACTACAGCGGGGAATAACAAGTATGTCCTCCCGTCCCCTACAGCGAGGAATAGCCAGTCCGTCTCCCGTCCAATACAGCGAGGAATAATAAGTATGTCCTCCCGTCCACTACAGCGAGGAATAGCCAGTCCGTCCCCCGTCCAATACAGCGAGGAATAACAAGTTTGTCCTCCCGTCCACTACAGCGAGGAGTAACAAGTCTGTTTCCCGTCCAATACAGCAAGGAATAACAAGTATGTCCTCCCGTCCGCTACAGCGAGGAATAACAAATATGTCTTCCCGTCCACTACAACAATGCAATGAATAACAAGTCTGTCCCCGTCCACTAAAACAATGAATCACCAGTCTGTCCTCCCGTCAACTACATCGAGGAATAACACGTATGTCCTCCCGTCCGCTACAGCGAGGAATAACAAATATGTCTTCCCGTCCACTACAACAATGCAATGAATAACAAGTCTGTCCCAGTCCACTAAAACAATGAATAACCAGTCTGTCCTCCAGTCCACTACATTGAGGAATAACACGTATGCCCTCCCGTCCACTACAGCGAGGAGTAACAAGTCTGTTTCCCGTCCAATACAGCAAGGAATAACAAGTATGTCCTCCCGTCCCCTACAGCGAGGAATAGCCAGTCCGTCTCCCGTCCAATACAGCGAGGAATAACAAGTTTGTCCTCCCGTCCACTACAGCGAGGTATAACAAGTATGTCCCCCCGTCCACTACAGCCAGGAATAACAAGTATGTCCTCCCGTTCACTACAGCGAGGTATAACAAGTATGTCCTCCCGTCCACTACAACAATGAATAACCAGTCTGTCCTCCCGTCCACTACATTGAGGAATAACACGTATGTCCTCCCGTCCACTACAGCGAGGAATAACAAGTATGTCCTCCCGTCCACTACAGCGAGGAATAACAAGTATGTCCTCCCGTCCACTACAGCGAGGAATAACAAGTATGTCCTCCCGTCCACTACAGCGAGGAATAACAAGTCTGTCATCTCGTCTACTACAGCGAGGAATAACAAGTCTGTCCTCCCGTCCACTACAGCGAGGAATAACAAGTCTGTCCTCCACTCCACTACAGCAAGGAATAACAAGTATGTCCCCCGTCCACTACAGCAAGGAATAACAAGTATGTCCCCCCGTCCACTACAGCGAGGAATAACAAGTATGTCCTCCCGTCCACTGCCACAATGCAATGAATATTAAGCCTGCCCCTGTCCACTACAACAATGAATAACAAGTATGTCCTCCCGTCCACTACAGCGAGGAATAACAAGAATGTCCTCCCGACCACTACAGCGAGGAGTAACAAGAATGTCCTCCCGACCACTACAGCGAGGAATAACAAGCATGTCCTCCCGTCCAATACAGCAAGGAATAACAAGTATATCCTCCCGTCCACTACAATAATGCGATGAACAACCAGTCCGTCCTCCCATCCACCGCAGTGTCTTGAATGTGTTTTCAGCATTTATCAGCAATCACTTAAATTGTAATCGTAAAGAACCGGTGATAGAATATCAAAATTGTTTGCCAAATTGCATTGACATGAATTAAGTAACAATCTAGCTGTAGCGAACCTTGTTTTCTACTAATAATGCACAGGTTTGAACCACGATTAATTTTATTTTCTAACAAATGTCTGTTTCAAATAATTAATTACAAAAGCTGTTTGGTTACGGAAGAAAACACATGCAATTTTAAAGCATACAATTCCTGACCGTGCTTCGGAAATGAAGGGTTTTATGTGTATAGACAGAGGAAGTATTGGATGTCGACAACAAACATGTGCTTTCCCTTTCATTTGTTTACCGTAGTTTCCTATCGTCGTGTATCTAGATCCCAGTATAGTAATGATCCTGTTATCATCCACCTTACGACACGCTTGCAGGTGTTGTTATTCATGGAGAAACACTATATATAACTCGTCAAATATCGATGGTCACGACCCAATACTTTATCAAGATTTCAGCAGGTGCCGACAGTTATTTGACGTTTTATCAGACAGTTACTTTGAGGTGCCTGTCTGTAGATTGGTCATGGTGACTTGGACCGTGTCCTAGAGGTAGAAATACGTGAGAACCAGTTATGTGGTCATTGTCCATGTTCTGGAATTCTCCCACCGGCAAGTTATTTACACTTTCGTTAGCATTTCATGTGTTCCTGTATTACCGTGGACCCGAGTCTGTTAACGTATAGCTGTGCAGACGTACAAGATTCCATTTATCTAGTGTAACAGATCTACATGACATTATTGTTTCAAAGGCAGCTAGTGTTTTTCCAGGGTGACATCTAGGATAATTTGTTCATTTCAACATTCTCAGGTTGGGTTTTCAAGATTTGCGATGAAGTTAAAGAATCTGTATAAAGATATTATCACATATCCAAAATATTCGTCTAAACGAACCATAACAGACAAAAAATAAATAACTTGAGACCGATAAATTGTAAACAAACCTTTTTTGAGAGGTGAATATTTGGCCCTGAAGCGTCAAAAATATATTATACAAAAATGGCTGTGACTTTATACATCATTGTAAGTTATTTTGTATCTCAATTATAGAAATGAATACAAACGTCTTAATATGCTGAAGAATCTATTTCAACATTTACTGTATACACAGAAAATACGAGCCTATACCATAAGACCAGCAGAATGTCGGTATATGTGTATGTGAAAACCAAGACGAGCTACATCTCCCAAACCAGTGCGTGCACATATCTTATTCATGTATTGACAGTAACGTTAGTTTGCATGGTTCGAATTAGCGGTGTCGGCAAATCGATCGATCGTCCCCGAACTAAACCCACACCACACAGCGGTCTGCGTACTCACACGCTCAATGAACAATTTTAATCTTCATTTTTTTTTTAACAAAGACAAAGAACAGAATCCTCAGAGAGTCTGGTCGATATATCTGGACGTCCATACCATAAAGTCGGGTTACTGTAGGCGCAATCGAAAGGAAAATTCATATTTATTCCGGGTATCCTTACAGGACTTCATCAGATGGAATATTCGGAGAAAATGTCGATTTGGAAAATGTCGATTTGTCTTGGCATATGATGAATTTGAAATGTCGATTTAAGCAGTTTCATTTCCTTCGATTTTAATTGTTTTCGCCCCTTTACATTTTATCTTTAATTCTATTTTTCAAAATGGTAAGATGGGGAGGAGTAGCGAGCCTATACTCTTCCTGTCTACATTGGCCCATCAAACGGGGGGTAAACGAATCAATTACCCCCCCCCCCCCCCCCCCCCCCCCNGTACAGTCGTACTTTTCTACTCAAATGTATTATTTTGTTCTGAATTTCAAATAACAATATTTATCCAAAGTAGGTTTATTTTTATAAGAATTTTTTTTATTACAAAAGATTTGTATTTGATTATAAAGCGCTTCATCTTATTCATCAGTAACATAATTTATACTAGCAAGCCTCATCCACCATCTACATTCGCCTTCCACCCACATCCGACCTCAGCATACTCAGTCTCGCGTACACAATATGTCAGCCTTTATACAACATCATAAGTTGCCAATCCTTCCTTTCTAATGTGAAAGCGGGTTAATCCCAGATGTATGGCGTGACCTCGCGTGACCTACACTGTATTCTATACACGGATATAATCATAGTAGTGTTGTCTTCTCTTTTGGCATTATAAAAGGAAACTGTTGGCCAAACCGGAAGTCGTGATCCCAAACCAGCATTATACCAGGAAGTCCTGTATGGAAAAGCACTGGACCTGTTCTAAAAACACACAGGATCGGACAGTATATAATATCAACATCCTGATTGGTCCATAACACGATCGTGTGTCATCATTGGTCCATTTTGACAAAGTAAAATCTATAAATAATATCCACCTCCTGATTGGTCCATTGCAATAATCGGAATGTTAACATAGGCCAAACATTCCTGTTTTTGTCTGAATTATCGTAGCATTTTCTGTTGTGGACATATCATAAGACTGTAAATGACCAGTATAATTGGCCTGTTTTTAATTTAGAACTCCCAGTATGTATCCGGTCCCACTTCCTCTGCGACAACCCGGAAGTTGCCGTTTTGCTCCCCTTTGAGATAACGTCCATTGGGCCCCTTGATGGTGACGATCGTCTGTTTGAGGAATTCTATAGTGAAGGGAGTAGGTGTGTCTCCATCAGGGCTGATGTGACTGTCTTCGGAAATACTCCAGTATTTACCTTTTGAATCTGAAGTGTAAGGAAATAGACATTAGTTTTAAATGTTAAACTACGGTCAATTTTAATTTCACCATACATACATAATTGTTTTGTGTTTTTTCTGTGTCTCGATAAAGATAGGTCCGAAAATTTGACATCATCCTTGCCCCGTATTATATAATCATATGACAAGTGACTTTTCGTTAACCTTGCATGAACCTCGAGCATCTGTATCTGGCCAATAGATTGAAATAGTCTTACCTTACTACATGTATATAGTAGGGAAGGCTAAGACTCCATGCCTGTGCATGAACCAGTGAAATGTCAACTTTGTTTGGCAATTGTGTGGAAATTGATACACACAAATAATGTTTAACAGGTTAAAACGAGGCTCACTGTTCAAATTAATACAATAATGTTAATACTCTAGACGGTACCCGTGGTTTCCCGTGGTACCGGAGTTTTCCAAATACCGCTGTGTACTAATATGTTATTTCTTTTCAAAACACTCGATGGATATTGGAAGAGCAAAAAGAAATGTACATCTCATTAGCATGAAACAAGACCTCCAAGCTCACCTTCGTCTGCTATTCATTAGTTCTATCCAATGTTGATTTCACTTTGTTCTTTTCTCTTAACCTGGCATTGACAGCCATGTAAGTTAACAGTCAATATTATATGAGGTAGCTTTCGGCCGAAAATTCCTACTGCCGTGTTCGACAAAGTCCTTTCTAAATTAAACAACTATAGCATAGCAACATGTCAAAAATAGGAAAGATTCCTGTTTTCTGGCAGCTTCTATTTCTTCTGATCAAACCCAAATTTCAGATGAAACAGGAAAACCTATTGAACAGTAATGTTAGAAATAGCCATAATAACCTTTGATCGTCAGAGTCCAAGATGGTAGCATGATAGTCCAAACGAACTACGGACACTGGGGAACCTACATATATAGAATGATCTAATCTGTATATCTTGAGAAATGTTTGTAACAAGAATTACTCAAGAAAGAACAATGGACGAAATGTGAACAGTCTACAGAT
The DNA here is from genome assembly GCF_002113885.1 of Mizuhopecten yessoensis. Taxonomy (NCBI): domain Eukaryota; kingdom Metazoa; phylum Mollusca; class Bivalvia; order Pectinida; family Pectinidae; genus Mizuhopecten; species Mizuhopecten yessoensis. The sequence goes on from NW_018404995.1 coordinate 817,690, forward strand.
AAAATAACAAAAGCCACCGACATAGAAGGCCATACCTTTCATTGCGTATGTACCATCGTTGCTTCCTTCCAGGAACAAGATGGTGGCGCTGGCTTTATTACAGACTAACTCGCTAGAGGTTGAAGACTTTGGTCCAACGAAGCCGTGCTGACACCTGAGAATAAGCTGAGGCCTGTTGGTGATTTTAACCTTGTACCTCTCCTTTTCCTCCAGGGCGTCTGCCGTGGCTGCCATGGCCCCCGTTGACTTGTGCGACACATATTTGCCGTTGTGAGCTTTAATCCCCACGGTTCCATCTCCTTGCCACTCAATGTCAAACAATGAGGTGTCTTTTCTGCAATGAGAAACAAACGATTTATGAATGGTCCTCTGCTTGAATATTAGTTGACTATCCATGAATACAAGATGACGTATCACAATATATTGTGGACACCGTCCTCAAAAAGGATATATAGCAAGGAGACAGAAATAAAAATCGTTAAAATAAAACTATTGGCTTACATTTCCTTGCTGTTGGCCTGAATGCCAGATCCTGGGTTAACCACTGCCCAGTACGTTGCCTTGCAAGTCCGGATCGCCCACTTGTTCAGCTCGGGGAGGTACTCTGTTTGGAATGTTTCCGTTTCACTCTCCTCCGTCTGGTTCGCCGATATATCCACACCTATAAAAAAAAAAGAGAGGGAAAACTGTAGCCGATTATATGTAATCCACGCATAGAACGAACAGGCACGTAGCTGTTACGAACGGACATGTTTCCATCCACATAAAATGTTACGGACAGACGTGTTTCTACGTATGTAACAGTGGTTTCTCCCCCTCGGTCGTACGCTTCTACATGATTGTATATTAGCACGTACATGGTAATACATGTAACTTTGCTGTTAGGCTTGAGTCTCATTACATCTCGTGGCATATTACTGGCCCTGTCGTTTGCACTTTCTCCTACCCAGACGGGACACGCACATGCGTACCAAGTGAGCCGTAAAACCTCCGAAAAGTAAATTGTATTGGCGTACCTGGATTATGGATGTCTATGCATGCCTATCACATTTATGCTCGAGATTCTTTATCTAATTCAGAAGTTTATACTTACATCCGGGAATCTATATTCACACCCGGAAGTTCATTTTTGGTTTGTGTTGAGATTTGTTGAAAATGGTAATCATTATACCGGTCCACGTAAGTTTTACCGTTAGGAATAGTTTCAGCATACATTTGTCATTTGTTAACATATGGTCTGAGTTGCAAGATAATTATGATTTGTTCGGCTCAGCCCGAGGAAGAATCATCGGGCGATTTTCTATTGTAGCAGTTGCAAGGTATTTGTCAATTCAAGAGTCAGACTGTTTGCTAAAGTTTTACGTCCTATTAACAGTTATGGCCATTTAAGGACGTATCAGGTGTTGGTGGTGGAGGTAAACCCGGGGGGAAAACACTAACCAGCGGCCAGTATCTGGCGACTGCCCCACACAGGCCTCGAACCCACGACCCAATGGTGAAGGGCTAGTGATACGCCTTAGCCACTCAACCACCGCGGCCCCAGACAAACAGGGACGCATACTTGCTAAAAGTGGGGGCGCTAAAATAACCATCCCCATTAAAATTTTGCACAGAACCCGATCTTGCTGCAAGGTCAATATGAAATACTCGCTATGATTTTGCTGATCAACATTACGTCTGCTACCAATACTCAATCAGCGCGCGTGCTGTCCTGTCTTTGATCGATACGTCACCACGATATGGACCCCTATGTACACATAATGTGTAAGGGCCACACTTGTGTTGGAGAGAAACGACTGGCCATATAATCATTTTGCATTACCAACAAGCACGCGCACAAGTGTAATGTCTACAGATATCGTTGTTCTACAGTAAAAATCAAACACATTACCAACCGATAATGGAGGGTATAGCTTAACGCCGTCACATCAAAATTCAACATCTCGTCAGGACGCATGTGCATGACGGATGAAACGCATTCTAACTTAAAACACTATTACAAATCTTTAAGCCGAATTCACATTTAGCATTAAGTAATCCCGTATAAAGGTTGAATCAACTACATGTGGTTTAATCGCAATTCAACGTGTCGACGTGTATTATTTGAAGAATCATTTTTGTGAACGAATTGTGTGTCCATTGAAGTCGTGATTCAGAGTAGAAGGGCACATATGTAGCGTGGTTTTGGTGCATCTGTACTCCAAGTATGCCAAAAAATGCACATGTAATACTTATTTGTCTTTTACTAAACCCCATACTCCATTTGTTCCTCGGGGTAGGATTGACAAGTGAGTCATACACCCCGCTGACGGTAGCTGTATTCGTAGGGTCGGCGCGTCACTAACCACCATCCCAACCAATGGTGCGTGTACGTAGCACTTGACAGCATCACAGTTTAGGACTGGTACAGGTGTGGAAAGTGTTACACGAGTACGGCGTGAACAATAACATGTAACATGTAGTATCACTGTTTAAGACTGGTACAGGTATGGACAATTTTACACAAGAACGGCGTGCAACACTTTATGTTAAGTATCACTGTTTAAGACTGGTACAGGTATGGAAATTTACACGAGAACCGCGTGTACATGCAACAGTTTAATACGGCGTGTAACACTATGTAGTATCACTTTTTAAGACTGGTACAGGTATGGACACGAGAACGGCGTGCAACACTTTATGTAGTATCACTGTTTAAGCACCTGGTTTAAGACTGGTACAGGTGTGAACTGTGTTGCAGGAGTACTGCGAGAACACTTTATGTAGCATCGCTGGTTAACACGGGTATTAACAGTGTACCGTGAGCATCACAAAGAAATGGTGCATGTACGCCATTCGCAAGCAACACTTGGATTGCAATTGTACATAAAAAACAAGACAACTATAATTCGTATGACCGGTACAGACATCAACGCCGACATCCCTAGATACGATTTACACGGATCACTTGATGGGTCAAAATTGTGTCTATTCCAAGTCATATGAAACGAGCTTTGCTTTTCTAAAGATTTTTTTCAACTATGTCACTGGCGAAACGAAGTGATATTGACAGGGAACTGCGTGTTCATCTCGGTGAGATCGAGGTCATATCCCAGAGAAAATTCAAACTGGCGGTGGAATAAGGTGTAGGCACAGCACAAGAAACTACGTTAATTTAATATACTAAAGAGTCGCCATTTTGTGCAAGAGAAGCGAACACACAGCTTATCTAGTCCAATTAGTGAGTATATCAATCCTTGATTGAAGGACAAATATCAGGTGACATTAAGCATCATATGGTACAATCAAGTTCAAGTTCAAGACAATACAAGTAAAAACACACTCCATTATAATGGTGCATGCATTTGTGCACCCTCACAATATAATGCATGTCATTTTGTTTACCAATTTAACAATCAAAACAGGAAAATATATGAGTAAAATTGTAACTGCGAACGTCATGTGATTTTTGCCCTTTTTTTTTTTGATAAAAAAAATATTGACGATGTATACCTTGTTTAATGGAGGCCATCTTGCCTGCTTCTGATATGAAAAGGACTTGGGGATGACTGTCCTCTATACTAAAAAGCTCGTCCTTGGTCACCGTCATATTCCGGGCCTTCATGGTCGCCGTAGATCCTATGGATGTAAGGTAACGCTGTTCGCAGTCCTTGAACGCTAAACCTGCGTCCTTTCCCGAACGGATTTCTAACGTGAACTTTGTTTCCGCCGAATCATCCGTACAATCAGTAGATAAGGTTCCGTCACAATTTAGGTACCGGTCGTCACTCGTTTTCAGGGCATATTTGCCTTTATGGAATTCCAAAATGATCAGTGCCTCAGCACCCCAGGGGATGACTTCTGTACATTGCAGCTCGTCGTTGCAGAGATGAGCATACCGTTTACGGTTGATGTTCCGAATATTCACTTGGGGATGGATCGACAATTGAACTGTCCAGTACTCCATTTCAGCGGGTTTGCCTTTTTGGAAACATGTCACTTCATCCTTAGGCGCGGTACCGAGAAGGGTACCGTAGTTTACATTACGGAACGCCCAAAGACCGGAGTACTTGTCACCGCCGTACTCGACCCTGAACTTGCAATCATCACCTTTCTCTGTCAGCTTAACATTTCCATACTTGTCGGAGGATACATAGGTATCCTCTGTCTGTGGGCTTCGGAGATAAATATCTCCTTCATTAGCTTTGTCGTCACTATTCCGGTCGTGTTCTAAGGTCCAAACTTGTTTTTTCTTCAGAGCTGTACCGGTAATATTTAATTTACCAAAACTCTCAGCAGTTAGATATTTTGTTTTGCAATTTAACAAGCCAACTTTCCATGAAAATTCCAAAACACTGTCCTTACTGTGACCGTTACATCCGTTAGTCTGCGACATTGTTGTATAGGGGTATATAATCCAGTATGTGAGACAGCGACAAAACACGACTTACTGCACACGCCGCACAAATAGCACTACCAGCCGCTAGTGCCTGCTTCCGTACGTACGACTCTCCGCGCAGCTTGTCTTGTGCTGTCTGATAGCAGCGCAAGTGTGTGCCGCGCCTCTATATTGTAGTATTCTGTGAAAATCACTCTAGTGATTGGTCAATGGCTTGCAACGCTTCAGTTATTTCACATGCACGAACCAAATAGTATACACAGCATGTTCAGCCAAGCGTTGAAAAGCCCATTCAGTGAAAACTCAATAAACAAACGAATAACAGTCGGGTAATTATATAAGTAATGGCGATCAAGTAAGTGTTTAATGTGTGCCTTACAAACATTGACAGAGTCACAATGAACATCACACACGTCCACACAATTCCCAAATGAAAATATAAATACAAGAAATTATTAGAGGTGGCTACGTAGGATCCAAAGAGAAAGAGCAGACGGATTAGTGTAAGCAGTTTGTTTCCGAATCCTGCTTGTATGTTTTCGAATTTGTGAAACTATAATATTAAACAGCAAACATGTAAACTTACAAGTCTTTTTTTCCACCGCTTTGCTATTGTGGTTCTCATAAGACGACAAGAGTTACCTCCCTGTGTGTTTAGCCGGCAGATCAAATTGAATTACAAGATCGCAAGAGTTAACTCCCTTCGGTGTTATGCAGGTATAACAATTAAATGTTTTAAGGCTAACCACTGATGCTACACAAGTCCATGAAATGTCTATTTTGAAATAAAAATCACTTTTCACTGAAAGAATTAAGAATGAGCAAAATCATCGAATATTTCATTGCTAGTGTCACTTTGAAAAGGGGTAAGCGGATCCCGGATTGAAATGATCGTAAGAGCTACTAGTGAGTGATCCCTGTATGATTGTTGTATGACTCCTGTATTAAAGTACGATGTAACTAGTGTGTAACCCATGTATGCTTGCACTGGGTAACTAGTATGTGACCCCTGTATGATTGTACGATGTAACTAGTGTTACACCTGTATGATTGTACAAGGTAACTAGTGTGTGACCCCTGTATGATTGTACAAGGTAACTATTGTGTGACCCATGTATGATTGTACAAGGTAACTAGTGTGTGACCCCTGTATGATTGTACGAGGTAACTAGTGTGTTACCCGTGTATGATTGTACAAAGTTACTAGTATGTGACCTCTGTATGATTGTACGAGGTAACTAGTGTGTGACCCCTGTATAAGTGTACAAGGTAACTAGTGTGTGACCCATGTATGATTGTCAATGTAACTGGTGTGTGACCCCTGTATGATTGTACGAGGTAACTAGTATGTGGCCCCTGTATGATTGTCAATGCAACTGGTGTGTGACCCCTGTATGATTGTACAAGGTAACTAGTATGTGACCCCTGTATGATTGTACGAGGTATCTAGTATGTGACCCCTGTATGATTGTACAAGGTAACTAGTGTGTAACCCCTGTATGATTATACAAGGTAACTAGTGTGTGACCCGTGTATGATTGTACAAGGTAACTAGTATGTGGCCCCTGTATGATTGTCAATGTAACTGGTGTGTGACTCCTGTATGATTGTACAAGGTAACTAGTATGTGACCCTGTATGATTGTACGAAGTAACTAATGTGTGACCCCTGTATGATTATACAAGGTAACTAGTATGTGACCCCTGTATGATTGTACGAAGTAACTAGTGTGTGACTCCTGTATGATTGTACAAGGTAACTAGTGTGTGACCCCTGTATGATTATACAAGGTAACTTGTATGTGACCCCTGTATGATTGTACGAGGTAACTAGTATGTGACCCCTGTATGATTGTACGAGGTAACTAGTATGTGACCCCTGTATGATTGTACAAGGTAACTAGTGTGTGACCACTGTATGATTGTACGAGGTAACTAGTGTGTGACACCTGTATAAGTGTACAAAGTAACTAGTATGTGACCCCTGTATGATTGTACGAAGTAACTAGTGTGTAACCCCTGTATAGTTGTACAAGGTAACTATTGTGTGACCCATGTATGATTGTACGAGGTAACTAGTGTGTTACCCCTTTATGATCGTACAAGGTAACTAGTGTGTGACCCCTGTATGATCGTACGAGGTAACTAGTGTGTGACCCCTGTATGATTGTCAATGTATCCTGGATTTTCTATTAGAGGGGGCGCAGCTGGCGCGGAATGCATATTTTTACGAAGGGGTCCAGGGGCGACCATCCCCTCCCC
>NW_018404995.1:824367-852433 GCF_002113885.1 Mizuhopecten yessoensis
CCCCCCCCCCCCCCCACCCCAGATACAAGTGAACCCATAAGCTGGTTAACATCAATTTGGTCGCGATGCGCCCGAGGCATGGCTGTGGAATTTTAGGGGACACCGGAGCAAGTTCGGCCCGTTTAAATAAAGTCGTTCCGGACAGCATTACATGTACATTTGTTAAAGAAATATTTGTTATTTTCTGTCAGGTGACCCCTGTATGAACGTGCCCCACTTTCGGGCAAGTTCCGACATGCAGTGTGGGCCACGGTGTGGGATTTAGCGTTATGACGTCATAATGCATACAACGTCTGATTTTCACGTCGATTTCACGAGTTTCTGAGGCAGGTAATCCAGTCCATTTCATGTTTTGCCAGGGCCCAACCTGCCCTGGTATCATGGGCCGAACCTGTCCCTATTTGATATAATTCAAAGTTCGTATATTACAATAAATACGTAAGTCAATGCGTTAGGCTATTATGCATATTATAATGTGAATGTCAGTACGTGTGTCACAGTTACACGTAAAACATTTATAAATAGGCTTACGTTAGCAATACTAGGTTTAACGTTACAGAAAGTTCGCCGTGAAATCTGAGGGGGAAAGGTGAGCTCATGATTTCTTTAGCAATTCAATAATTGAGAGTACCTCGCCATTTTCCCCCGGATGCATGTCCTGCACACTCGACTGAACTGGCGAAAACACATTATTTTAAAGAAAATTCTCTGGATCCGCCACTGCGAGTGGTCGAAGATCAATTTTATTTAAAGTCGGTGGACATTCTAAAAACAAATAACATAAGCTCTATAGAGCTTTTCACCGACATGTTGTATGCATACAAAAACATTCATACTTGGACAAGTTTGACATATTAAAACTTAGGCAATACAAATAGTATAATCAGAGACGTATAATACACTGGTATAATAGATTATAGATAAAACACATCAGAGTATTTTAAAACACATCAGATTTCATATACAGTCAATGAATTAGCCGCACTTATCTGGTAAAATACATTTAAAATTGAGACCGGACAGGTGTGTAAAAGTGAAAGTGTGGAGTTTAGGTTTCATGCACTTGCAGGCTGAACATTTACAACTGTGTAGCGTTCCAGGAGGATATTAAAGATTTAAAGTGCGTGAAGTGATTTGTTGTCCTTAATGTGTTGGGTAGATTGTGAAGGATTTTATACTGTTTAATGTAGTGGTTCTAACTTGTGGGATCTGAAACTGTAGCTTTGGGTTATAGGTGTGACAATGTTGTGGAGGCAACACACGCCATAGGTGTGTGGTTTTGTGTCTAATTTTGTATGTTCCTACCGGGATGTGTACATCCCTGGTTCCTATCGCCATTTGTCTCCTTCTTCTGATGTTTAAAGTAGGTATGCACACTGGAAAATCATCAAAGATGACAAATGTTCCCTTTTCATAGAACTTCTGTAATTCTGAATGTTGTGTCCCTACGACCGGGGGCGCAAATGTCTTTTGAGAGCTTTATGCAGCGCTAAATGATAAACGTCAAAACCCAACCACGTGTCGGCTTTCCCGCGAGATGTGTGTTTATATCAGGGAATTGTGGGAAGTTGTACAGTAAAGATGGCCGACTCGTATCGTGATTTGCGGCATAAGTTGCAGTCACCGGACTATCGCTCTGTGGAATATGGCAGGAGAAGAAGAGAATCTGATTCTAGGCGTAAACACCATGATTCAGAAAAATATCAATCATCTCGGCACAGACACGATAAAACCGAAATTCCACGACAGGAGGAATTGCGTAAAGTAAATGCTGGCATCCAGCAACGTAGCTTGTTTTCGTCGGAGGAATGCAAAGCTATAGAGGGGAAAATAGACTCTGTTGTGAAACATGCCAGGCTTGGTGATTACAAAGCCCATACGGTTGATAGAGCACCATTAAGAAATAAATATTTCTTCGGGGAGGGATATACATATGGGTCACAACTTGCCAAAAAGGGTCCTGGGATGGAAAGATTGTACCCAAAGGGCGAAGTAGACGAAATCCCTGATTGGATTCTAAAACTGGTCGCTAAACCAATTTATGACGCCAAAATAATACCTAATGGTTTTTTCAATAGTGCAGTCATTAATGACTACTTACCTGGAGGATGCATTGTCTCCCACATTGACCCTCCACACATTTTTGACAGACCGATTGTGTCCGTCTCGTTTTTCAGCGACAGTGTTCTCAGCTTCGGATGCAGGTTTTCATTTCGCCCAATACGTGTTTCCAAGCCGGTGTTATGTCTACCTGTGAAAAAGGGCCATGTCACTCTTATTAGGTAATAATCATAATTAGATTAATCTTTCTTTGTAAACAGAAAGCTATCCCACACCACATAACAGCCATGAAAGTATGCAGTGGCGGTCCCCGTATATACCAATATCACTCATATGCATCGCATGCAAACTCCTAGAACATATCACAAGTGCAATCATAAAACACTAAGAAGACAATAAAATAATGCAATACCTTCAACATGGCTTCTGTGTTTCATGATTTTGCGAAACAACTTATTACATTCATACAAGACCTGAGCTTAGAACCATTACTACAACAGACATACATTATCATAATGGTATTTGCCAAAGCCTTTGACAATGTCCAACAAAAATACTTGCAGTACAAACTGAAATATCACAGCATCACCGGAACCACACTATTGAACATGGATCACAGACTTTCTATCACAATGCACCCAAACAGTAGTGCTTGAGGGCAAACACTCACCCAGTAAAGTCAGCGAGTGCCTCAAGGAAACTGTTTGGGACCAGTCCTCTTCCTTATATACATTCAAGACTTCCTTATATACATTCAAGACTTCCTTATATACATTCAAGACCTCCCCATATACATACCACACAATACACTTTTTGCAGATTTCAGCATACTCTACAAAACCAATCAATAATAAAGACAATACAATAAACCACAACAAGATTTAGATGCAGCTATCAAATGGGAAGAGGACTGGCTCATGATATCCCACCCAGACAAATGCACCATACTCACAATATCACCAAAACCCACACAATTTAAACACCAATACACACTCCATGACCAAACACTAGAAGCAGTAACATCAAACAAATATCTAGGTTTCACACTCTAAAACAACTTAAAATGGGACAAACACAACAACACCACATCAATTGAAATTAATTACTGGGTTTTGAGAAACACAACCTAAAAAAAATTCACCACACATAAAAAAACCTGCATATAAGGCTATCATAGGTAAAATTACTTAAAATTTCCTGAAGTAACATAAGTGATAAGATTTGAATGTCTATGCATATATTCTAGAAAGTTGTTGTCAGTGTTCAACACTTTCAAAATGAGTAAAAGCACAGGAAACTTGAATCAATCCTAGTCTGTTGTCTTAACCTATTTGTTTCAATGTTTCATATTTTGATTTGTAGTGAGTATGCAGCTGATCACATAACACATTGTATCCGGCCACAAGATATTGTTGAGAGAAGAGCTGTTATAATTTTAAGGCGGTGAGTATTATAATCCTTTATTCAAGTATATTTAATTGGTTTTTACTTGTTGAACGAATCACATTATCTGCTTATTAGTGATTTTAATCATGAAGCTGAAGGGATTTTTTTTTATTTATAAATTCCACATTTCATTTCAGAGTTTTTCCTGATGCACCACGCCTGGAACCGGCAAGCTCAGTGGAACGGCCGCTCTCTCGCAAACGTCGTAGAGAGTCTACATCATCATCTGCCTCTACTTCGGAAGCAGAGTCTCCAAGTGGCTCGGAGGAATTGCAAGAAAACAACACAAAGGAAAATGAGGAAGGGGAGAAGAAATCTCCAACACAAACCTACTATCATAGGGCAACAAAGAACTCGACTCGAGTGTACAGACATCATCACTTCAGCAATAGCGAGAGCGAGCATTCAGACACAGAAAATGGGGACAATAAGTCTCCTGTTAAGAAATCTAAGCATAAGCATAAGGTGAAGAAGAAGAAAAGTCGTCGAGAGGTGAAGACGTCAAAACGAAGCAAGAGATCATGAACAGCGGAATAGAAATGCCTTGATATGTACAGAGTGATGATATTTACTGATATGAAGAGCTAAGGTTTATTTGCGATGTGCCAATGATAAGGGATGCAAAGTTTTATGAATATTACCCGGACAAAGATTAATTTGAAATATGACTGCATATTATATTAACATTAAAACATAAATCCATGTATTTTAGTATCTACATTGTAAAACATTTGATACAAAAATTCTTTTGGTAAAATATTTTGTTCTGTTTTTATGGCTTGGTGCTGGTAGGGTAAATGTAATGTTGGACTGTTAATTGTTGTATTTGGAAGAATGACACACTAACTTAGAGTAGTATTCTTGTTTTCATTCCTTTTGTGACATAACAAAAGTGTAGTCACAACTTAATGATGTTAATTCCATTAACAGGTCAAATGTACTTGATCTCAAATAGGCCAGTGATAAGTTTAAAATTGTACATGGTAAATTCTTATTATATTGATTTTACTGTTTCTTTTAATAAGTATAGGAAAGGAAACAAATCCACAAGTTAAAGTTCCTTCACTGTGTAACTTAGACTCGGTAACTTGATGTTTACATTGTCTTAATTATAAGGGCAATTGAGATATCTCTTTTCTTTGAATTTCTTGAAAAAAATCTGTTTGTAAAGTAGTAAAATAGTACTGTACTTTTCAACATTACAAATAAATTACTCGTATGTTACCTCTGTTCACATACCACCTTTTTAAAAATGTGTAAATGATGTGGATGTCTGGTAACAATTCCCAATGGCATGTTTTAGGAACTCTCCTGTAAAAAACCCTTATAAAAGTTATACCAGTTCCTGTTTAATTCAGCTCCGCATTATCTAATTTAGTTGCAGAGGGAATAGGGTGTTTTGCTTTTAGAAATTTACATGTGTTCACCCCTTGTCATTGTTCTGTCTACATCATTTCCTGACTAATGATCATGAAACTTCAAACACGTGTTAGGTATGATAATGCCTCAAACATGTCAATGTTTCAGGGTGTTGAGGTCAGGGTCACTTGCTTTTTATACGCCCGTCGAAGACGGGGACGTATTATGTTATCACGTGAGTGGGCGGGCGGGCAAACGATGTCCGCTCGATATCTCGAGTAATTATTAACGGATTAACTTCAAACTTCACAACAAGGTTAATTACCATGAATCCTCGGACAAGTTCGATAACCGTCATTATCCGACCATAATTTGTGGAGTTATGCCCCTTTATGGACTTGCCGAAACAGTGTCCGCTCGATATCTCGAGTAATTATTAACGCATTAACTTCAAACTTCACAACAAGGTTAATTACCATGAAACTTGGACAAGTTCGATAACCGCCCTTATCCGACCATAATTTGTGGAGTTATGCCCCTTTATGGACTTGCCGAAACAGTGTCCGCTCGATATCTCGAGTAATTATTAACGGATTAACTTCAAACTTCACAACAAGGTTAATTACCATGAAACCACGGACAAGTTTGATAACCGCCATTATCCGACCGTAATTACTGGAGTTATTACCCTTGGTTTCATTAATGCGATGCATGCGTTCCATGATGTTGTATTGCACTCATTGATCTACCAGTTATGTTGAATGATTTCTCTTTTAATATCAATTACTCACAAATACTTCATATATTTCAATCATACAAACAACTGCTCATTCAATGTGTGACGGGCGTATTATATACCGCTCGCGGTAACCTTGTTCCAGATATCTTTGTCATTGCTTTAGAATTTCATTTCCCATCTTACTATTGCATTTGTTAAAAAAGAAAAGAATCTGTACAAGTATTAGGATGCATATATATAATCTCAGTATTGCCTTTTCAGCCCATAATAGTATCTATACTTAACAATTGTTTCATGTCTTTCAGTAAAGGTATAATAGTGCAGGGCCTGTATGTCACTGTGTTCCTATTTTTTTATTAAAAAGGCACAAAAATATTTTATACAACTGTTAAAAAACCTCTTCGGACCATGATTTCAAAGCAGTTGTGAGAAAAAGGCTGATATGTCTAAATTTAGATAATAAAGATTAAACCTGGAATTTTCCAACATAAATGAAAGATTTAAATTTATAAACAGAACAGTTGCACCACATGATCAGCAAAAGCCCTTCATGCAAAGTTTGTAGACAATTATTTCCCTTATTTATACTTTGAATTAATATTAATGTTTAAGGGGCAGGGAATTTTGCCATAGCCAGCATGCATTTGACAAAATGGTTTTAAGACGGGTCATGTTCTCTTTAATACTTGGGACATGAGCAGTTATGGAACATACGTATATGTAGCAATTTGAACCCTGCATTACTGGTAGTTTAAGGATATGTAGATTTGATTTGTTTTACATCTTATATGTTTCTGGAAGTTATTATAGGGTCTGTAAGTTTACCCCATTAATACACGTATTTCTAAAACTTACTGATGTAATACGATGTATGATTTTAAAGATCTTGAAACTGAGGAAGGTAAAAATTTACCCCATTTATATAATAATACACATACTTCCTAATGTTTGTTACATCCAGATTCTATCTTTGTGTGCACTATGTCATTGTTGGACAGGCCTAAAACAGCTGTCAAATTGATACACAGCAGACAATAGAATGTGAGGATTGGTGCTGATAGACTGATGTACTAGTCTACTTGTTTAAAATGATTGTTTTCATATTTTTTTACAAAAGTTAAGAAAAAGTTTGCAGTAATTTTTGATAGTTTGGTTTATAGGAAAGGAGACAAAAAACCTTTTGTGAGTTTGGTTTATAGGAAAGGAGACAAAAAAACCTTTGTGAGTTTGGTTTATGGGAGGGGAGACAATTCAGATCACAACAGTTTGAAAAATGAAAATTTTGAAAATAAAGTTTCAGAACGCCATTAATGCTACTGTGAATAGATGTTTTTCAGCCAAATTGTTCTAATGATTCATCAACCCCAGAACTTTTATCAAAACAAGAAATCTAAGGTCAAACAAATCAGAATTAATAATAAAATCTGTGTATATAAATTAATTTATCTGGACTATTATTAGGTATTTCATTATTTGTCAAATTCAATTTAACCCTGGACAGCCCTGTAACATGATGTATCATTTTGATAATTTTTTCAGTGGCAAGTCTGGGTTCATTCTTTTGTGAAAATAAATTTGCTTCTTTCCATTTTATTTCAGTTATCAAAAGCTAGTGTTGCATCAAGTTTTATAGTCCAGAGATCTAGAAGGACACTTAAGAATGTTAATCATTGGACATTATTAACTAAGTATTTAGAGGAATGATATTTCTACTGAAATTAATAGTTGCTGTGTTATTAGTACTTATTTAAACGATCAAGATATATAGTAGTGGAATGATATTATTTTGCTGAAAGCTATAGTTGCTGTGGTGTTCTCATTTACACCAACAATTTATATGATTAATTCACCAGTCTTTTCCCCATTTGAGGGCCATATGTAATGATGATTTAGTTGGTGATGTTGTTAATTACATTTTCCATCATTTCTCTGATCCAGATCTGTTCTTTACAAATTATAAATCTAGACCCTCAATTAACTGGACCACTTGGTATTATAGACCACGATTACCTAACTTCTCTGTTTTATGGTTCCTGTATGATATTGTACATTAGTAATATGATTTTGATTGTTTGCCTCTTGTTAGTTTAACCCTTTCACCCCTATGTAACTTTAGTAGACTCTACCATACATTGATATGGATGAGTCCATTATGGTCTACAGTGTTGAAAGGGTTAAAGGAAAACTGTCATGTAGGGGATTACTGGGAGCCAGTGTAATATGTACACAGCTGGGAAAAATGTGAAAGTCAGCACTAGCTCCTCCTCTAGCGGTAATTCTATACTTAATTGTCGGTTAAAAAATACCTGTCAAAATTACACTATTCCTACAACTCTTAGAGTGTAATCTAAGTCAGTGGATTGTTACCATTCTCCTTGTTTTGATAAATATACATCGGGGCATTTTCTGTTGTAATGATAATGTTGTTTGTATGTATGTGATGACAGAGGAAACTAATCAGTATCTTCATTCCCTACGGTACCTACTCTAGATTTTAATGTCTAACCTAGTCATTATTTTTTACTAATGTTAAATCAGCACTGTTGAAAGTCTTGAAACATTTCTAGATAATCTTTTTAAAACAATTTGTAATTAAAAAGTTGTGGTTATAAACCCATTCTCATTTTTAGAGCTAAATCTTTCTAGATGTGCCATACCCTATTCAATCTGCAAGTGCCTAACAAGTCCTGATTTCAAAAGGAGTCTTCATTCATGTTATCAAATGAAAAAAAGGTACAACATCTGTTTTTTATTGGGTTTTTTTGTTGCCATATTTTTTAAACTTCTGTATTACTGTCAAAATTAGTTAATTGTGATTTCTCAACTGTGTGATAAAAATTGTTGCTATGTTGAGTTAAAATATGTTTTTAGGTCACCCGAGCTTTAGCTCAAGTGACCTATTGCTATCCATCTTTGTCCGTCGTCCATTAACATTTTACATTTTCAACTTAAGCTGAAATACTGTCAAAGGGATTTCATTGATACTTCATGGGAAGGTTACTGACAACTCCCTGACCAAGTGTAGTTATAGGAACTCGGCCTAGGAATGATCAACTCATGGTACTGACAGCTCCCTGACCAAGTGTAGTTATAGGAACTCGGCCTAGGAATGATCAACTCATGGTACTGACAGCTCCCTGACCAAGTGTAGTTATAGGAACTCGGCCTAGGAATGATCAACTCATGGTACTGACAACTCCCTGACCATGTGTAGTTATAGGAACTCGGTCTAGGAATGATCAACGCATGGTACTGACAACTCCCTGACCAAGTGTAGTTATAGGAACTCGGTCCAGGAATGATCAACTCATGGTACTGACAGCTCCCTGACCAAGTGTAGTTATAGGAACTCGGTCTAGGAATG
Source organism: Mizuhopecten yessoensis (assembly GCF_002113885.1). NCBI lineage: Eukaryota > Metazoa > Mollusca > Bivalvia > Pectinida > Pectinidae > Mizuhopecten > Mizuhopecten yessoensis. The sequence goes on from NW_018404995.1 coordinate 833,337, forward strand.
ATCAACTCATGGTACTGACAAACTTTACTGAACATTATACTTAACTTTTTTTACTCAAATTTTGGTAGGGATGATTGAAATCATTATCTCCACTTCATATTTCAACAACAAGAATTCATACAGTAGGACTCCGGTGACCGTTAAGGCCCATAGGCCTCTTGTTTAGTTTAACTATTTCTTCGTGTACTGTATTGTTCTAATTGTAGGTTATAAGTTTCTCTGATTTCATTACACCACACAACATTACAAATTCGGGAAGGGTAACCAATAACCTACTAGCTTCTATTGATGTTAATTACAAAACTGGGGATACTTCAGCCTCTGTTGGTATGGAAATGTTTAGATTTTCCCATTAGACTCTGACACTTCCCTGTCATGATAAAAGTATAAAATATGACTTTGACCTTTACATACAAAAAATCCCAACCTGTATTAATTTAAATACCAAAGTAAATATGCGTGTACTTATTTTCAGTTAATCAGATTTGCTCAAGTTGGTTGCCAGTAAAATGTAAAGCCTAGTAAAATCTTTTCTGGACTTCTAGAAAGCACAAATGTGATAAACATATCTGTTCAATTCTAATCATGTGTAACCGTCATAACTGGTAACTTTAACTATATGGTTCACATAGAGATGGATGGTGGACCTTTGTGTATGTTGGACAATAGGAATGAGGAAGTGGAATCAAAGGTTTGGTGAATTGTGTTTATTCTTTTATGCATTTCTAAGAAAATATATTGTGGCATTTTTTAACTGCTTTCATTGAAATGCTCCAATAAAGACTAAGCCATTGTACACTAAGATTTTGGCTGCATTTCCACACCAGCTAGTTCTATATTACAAGTCTAGGAGGTAAGGAACATGTTTTTATCTTCAGAAACTGAAGAAAACAGTTTGGAGGCATAACATGTTAGCTATAAAATGAGACGGTGAGGAAGCTACAGGAATGTTTTGTTTTACTACCAAGAAGTGGGAGTTATTGTTTTGTATTTAGCACATGGGAGATAACATACTTGTTGAGTGTTTTCTTTTTTATTGCTAGTAGAATTGTTAATTAGAAATAAAAAGTTATATTAAATTTAATTTTATTTAAATGTTTATGAAGTTGCATGTGTTGAAGAATATGTTTATGATATTTTTTGTTGAAATTTGGATTGTTTATTTTCATTTCACCGATTGTTTGTTATAACTATATATATATATATATCTTGAAACACACACATAATATATTGCTTGTAATGCAAGTTACATTGTATATGTGTGCAAACCAGAAAGTGAATGTAGATGAAAGCAGTTTTGTTAGATTTGTATTTTTTTTAAAGTATGCATCTTATAGCAGAAGAATGTGCTTACCAGTCATCTTCATTCTTCGATTATTTGTTTTCTTCATCATCTCGGTCCAGTCATTTTTCTGATGGAATTATGTTCTGCTACCAGCGAATCAAGGAGTGCCCTCCCTTTGTCCATGTAAGTCTCCACTGCATGTTACTCTAAAGTACATGTTTCTCCAGTGTTATCTTTAAAGTCAGTATTTCCTATTTTCATTTCATCATATAAATGTAAGGGAACTGGACTGGGTCGTTAACTACCAACCAGGTAGCTCAAAAGGTAGAGTATCAATCTAAAATTGGAGGGTTTGGAGTTTGAATCGTAGTCTGGCCATGCAATTCTCTCTTTCCTGTTACAGTTGGGCCTATAACAAAACTTTGTTTCAAAAACTGGGTGAATGTTTGGCAAGGAAATACCTGAATCTGAGTTGTTACTAGTGTTGTCGTCTAGGACCAAGACTTTGCGGGAAAAAAGGAGGGAGGAATGTAGTGTAACTGGACTGGGTCATTTGCCGTCTAGCAGGTTGCTTAAATGGTTGAGCGTCCATCTGCAGTTCGAATGGTCCCAAGTTCCAATCCCAGACTGGCCCTGCATTCCTCTTCTGTTGCATGCATATAAGCATCAATAGGATCCAAAAAAAAAATCATGTTTGACACATCATCAAAAAAACAAAATAGTTGAATTTTCTCATTTACCAGAATTCTCTGTCCTCATTACCACTCTGTCAATATAGCAAAGATAGCGACCGAGAAAAACATTGCAGTTATTAAGTAAACTATTAACTAATTCGGAAGCATAGCAGGTGTTTATTTATTCAAGTTCATGTTCAAGCATGCTGATTGTGGTTTTTTTTGCCAAATATTTCAATAATTTGTGGGATATTGGATAAAATAAGAAAATTGACCAATGACATCACATCTAGGAAGTGACCCACTAGTGGGTAACCAAAAATGTCTACCAACTCCTAACAAGTGTATCCAAAGAGTTAGAAGTTTAGACACCTATAGTGATTGTGGGAAACTTGAAATACCAATAATAAACATGTAATTCTGTAATTGGAGGAGGTTTGAGATATTGAAATATCAAAAATAGACTTGTAATTCGGTGATTGTCAGGAGGTTTGAGATATTAAAAAGCATACAATACATATGTAATTTAGTTTAATTGTTTGAAAATGGAAATCTCTGCCTGTTGATTCATCTGCTTTATTTATAAACACAATTATGCTTTACTTCATGTATCGGTACCTGTATGGCAGTGTTCACTTGTAGTGTCCAACACCTGGATGTTCAGTGGAAGCATTTGTGTGTCAGTTCTTGATGGATTCTAATTAATTTGACTCCTGTGCTGGGCTGATTATGACCATGGATATATCCTTATCAGATCTTATTTGTTATTGGTCAATTTGTTACAAGAGTAGTTTTGTCTGATTTAAGTCTCACCGTTTTTTAATTACTACTTATAAAACAATTTCTACTTTTACAAACTTTGCAAATGTCCAATGATGTTAATTGATTAGAGTGCATACACATTATTATAACTTGATTAGATCTGTATGCATGCTTAAAGTTTCTGTCATTATATTTTTTTTTAAATCATTGCTAAAATCTTTAATCACATGTCTTAAGATTGCCAGTGTACTGCATTTCCATGAATTAAACGTTTCATTATGTATGACCTTTTTGTTATATTCCTGTACAGTTATTGCTTTGCATGCTCACTATTTCGGGATCCCTGTACCACTGCCAAACATGTTATTATGCACTGATAACTGCTTCCGGCATCACTATAGCTCTGATAAATCACTTCTGAAACGGAAACCATACACTGCGGGACTTCACGATAAAATAAACAAAATTACGAACAACACTGTAATAACAACAACGAGGAGGACAAAAACACAGTTTCACTAAAGGTCGTAAGTCTACATGTAGACGTAGGCGTAACTAACGTCTAAAACCAGTTTCACTTTAAGTCGTAACGTAAATTTCCAACCTTGAATTCTTGCTCTAATCAATTGAGCTTCCTGAAAGTATCTCCAATACGAAATTTCGGAGTGGTTACTGCCTGCTGGTGATGGCCTTGTGTGCAACCCAGCACGAAGCGGACTAACTAGCTGCATGAACGAAAAAGTACAATGACATTCTCTAGTGTTTTGCCAGCAGGTTAATAGGGATACCTAAACCTACAAAACACAGTCACAGCACTGCATTCATTTCAAAACTTCGAGTGTTGTGATGTTAATGTTGGATACAATTTGTCCGTCTTGTAAAATGACCCTTCAATATTAAAAAAATCGGCTGCAATCTGCTGTCAGTCCATGTCATTCAACTCCAGTTGTACATTTACGTCATTGGTCACGACGCATCACATTTTCTGCAGCAGCACCCTTCTGTCTCAAGTGCCATATAACGGACTGGAGACCACGAGTGTCAGGGTGAAATGTTGTCATAGAACAGAACTCATTACTTTGGGTTTCCCAAGTTTTCAAACACCAGAAAAAATAGCATTAATTCCTCACAATTGAGAGTTGGTGCCAGTGTCGTAAGGCCGTGCCATTTGTTAAGAACGTTGGCTTTTCCCTTAGGTTTCTCTCTTTTCAAAAGGGATATAAGTTGTATCCGTCCGTTTCTGACCACAGGCGCCTACAAGGCACTGGTCAACGTATTGGTGACATCTAGATAAAACTAGGGGAATACACGTCTGTGTGGAATCGATAATATCCTATTCTAGTGTTTCCAGAGAGTGAACATAAATAACACCACACACTACCCGTCATGAATTCCTTTCACTGGCTACGAGAAGAGAACAGTCCCTCTGTTTTGTAGTACAAACGTATTGCGTTCGTTTTCCAAGGAACTTGTACACTCGGCTCACAGTCTGGCGCCATACTGATTGGTCCGAAAAGAACCGTTTACGTATCGGTTAATCTACGACTAAATCCGACTCAATATTTCGGTCTCGAATGCCGTCATTGGGTTATATTTATGGGTAAAGTAAACGTTTTGTGTGTGAAAAATAACAAATAAAACAAAGGGATTTTGTATTATTTTACGGCTCGTCGACAATTTAAGCCATTTAGGGATGTGATGTTAGAAAATTAAAGCTAAACATGTTAGAAAAATAGCACGTTCCTTTAAATTGTTTACAACATGTATATCACATAAATAACACCACAGCATATTATGAAGTGACGCATCATTTGAATTCACTTATAAATCTTGGACGCTTCGCCTTCGTTTTCTTATACTTATGACGGATGTACCTCTCCAATGTGCTGGCCAAGCCAAAATATCAAGAACCCCTTAAATAAGCTTCACATCCCAACTCCCCTCCGCCTGCACAGTCTGTGGATATTTCCAAAGCTTTATTGTCAATCAGGTTTAACTCTAGAACAAACTTTGTTCATTCAAACTTGCACAAGGATTCCAAACTTATTTTCATATAATCCTCATTCCAGCATATTTCCTGATAAAATAATGGGACTTCTTTATGCCCACCATGGCGTCACAGAACCTGCGATTAAAGGCCCGTGCCCAGGAATGGCTTTTAAGCAAAAGTTCAAAAGCCCAACTAATGATTGGAGCTGACTTAAAGTGATATTTTCCGAGGCTAACAAAGATGTTATATTTTGCTTTAAGAATTAAACTTTTCCTCGTGTATTCTAACTATCCTTTCCACAGTATCAATTTCAATACATCAAAACACTATAGTTGAGATGGGACCTGTGGTCTTCCTAAGGGTAATAAGAACACCTAACTCCTCACACACATTGGTAAAACAATCCATCAGTTTCTTACAGTTACTAACTGTGACTACAGGCAAACAGAGTCAAATTCTTCACACCGTGTCCAGAAAACAAAATATCGTCAACATGATGGTCTAACCCATTTAACTACTCATTCAGGAAATATGTTTTTTCCTTCTTCAAAAATAGTAATAATAACAAATATTACACAATTACTAATAAAACAATTACTATTATTACCCAATAGTCTATATAAATTATAACTAGTCATTTTTGACTGTTTCTGGTTTTTTGTCCAATTTCGGCTGTAGGGGTGAAACAGTCAAAACTGTTTTCCCGGTCAGAGCGAACTGTTACCCGGCGCGAATTCGATGCGCAGAAATCTCCCCTTGAGAGCCCCCTTCAAGCGTTTCGGTGACCGCGACTCATTAACTGTCAGCGATCTAGGCACCTCTCAAGCTTTTATACTGTGTGCTCAAGCCATCTTTATTTAACATGGCTTTAGACCTGTGACACAATAAAACAAATCAATTGTAAATCCTTTAAAACATTTGATTTGGCTTGATGTCTCTTCAAACTTCTTCCAAATCACTAACAAAATGTGTTTTTACGATTATAACTTCCTTTAAGTTTCAAGCTTTTAAGCACTTTTCTGTGATATGATTTGTAGTGCTGAATTTTCGATATGAGGACGTGACATTATTTTGCTTGACCTAGATTTGCATGTTGGGTGTCGTCGGTGAAGCAAGAAGTGTACCTTTTCAGAAAACCTGGTCTTATTCGCCCTTTTCAAAAGTTTACGTGTGAATCTTCCCTTTGTTCACATTTCATTCATTTGGAGTTCGTATTATGGTTTTGTTGATACTTCGATATTCTCTTGTGGTTATTGTTACCAAGGACCATCTAATTCCTGTAATGTTACCAAGGATCATCTAATTCCTGTAATGTTACCAAGGACCATCTAATTCCTGTAATGTTACCAAGGACCATCTAATTCCTGTAATGTTACCAAGGACCATCTAATTCCTGTATTGTTACCATACACTTTCAAAAGTCATGGACATAAAATCATCGAGATTTGCCCATTTCCTTGAAAAATAAACGTCCAATCACCAACCAAAACTAATTAAGGAATAACATTCTATCAATTTCCAAAATTGGAGAACAAAGCCATTCGTGTCATATTAATCATCAATAATTTGGTTGACAAATAATTTTGGTTGAATTCCGTAACATTTCTTATCTGTACTAAAATAGGTCATGCTTATCTCTACGGGACACCTATATAGAGACTAACGGATTACTCTGCTGTCACCACGATACAAGATGACGACCCTTGTACAGTTGGCTGTTCTCTGTGTGCTTGTTGGTGTGTCTGTCGGAGTTTTAGTTCCGCTAGACGACTTCAGTACCAAGTGTAAGTACATCCATTCAAAATATGTTGTAAATTTAAATGATAGAATACTGTACCCTGTAGTTCCCGAGGTTTGCCGTCACAGCGCAGTGGTCTATGGTTGTGGTATGGGTCATATTATATACACTTTACTATACATATTTTTGAATTTCAAATTAACCAGCACCTTTCATAAATGTAAAACTCCTAATAAGAGGTTTGACACGTTTGATCCTCTGTTACAACAGTGGTTTAGACAATTTTGATTTCCAACTTTTTGGCCCCTATCATCACCGACGAGTCCTTATAGGACGGACTAGTTGTAGGATGCAGTGAAATTCGTCTTTGGTATACTTTATCTATTGCTAAATTCTAAAGGTGCAATCACCTTTATGTGTATGTGTGTAACGTTGATCTCTGGAAAGCTTCCAACATGAAATGCGCTCTTTGTTTATTCTTATACAAGTGATCGCACACAACTCCAAGTGTGTAATAATAGAGATCACATTTGTTTTACCCTGCACATGGGTCGATATTATTTGACTATTTTCCACAAAGAAGCGTACACGAACAGCAAAATAGCAACTATTGAACTACAAAATTTTCAATATAAAACGTTACGTTACAGGGCTTAACACATTTAAATACACCAAACATATTCTACGTGCCTAAATCCTCTATGATTGTCGTCTAAACCTTTACTACGAAGAAGTATATACACGATCGTATCACGTGTATCAATGACCGTATTTGACAGAGGGACAAGATGCAAGTTATCCTCCCTGTCAAACGTTGTGTCTGGCTCTTCCAAAATTGGCGTTTCATTTAGATCTATAGTCGTATACCGTATGTATGTACTATATATATATGAGTAATTTTGGTTCTTAATCTCTGACACGTACCCGTTTTCAGTTGTCACCATGGTCGTGCTTGACTCTCGTTTTCTTACATTTCTTTATTTTTTGTTTTTCATCCCCTGACGACATGTGTCTCATATCTCTTTGGGCGTGCCTCACTCTCATTTGCTGTATGTGTCCCGTTTCCTGTGTCTCATTCTCTCACGCGTCTCTCGGTTCTCTAACACATCTCTCGTTTCCCTTTACCAGCTTTAGACACACTCGTCAGGAAGAAGTTGATGTTTATGATTGTGCACCAAGTGAACCAGACTGTGGAGATCCAGGACACACTCAAACACCAGTGTGAAGTTAAAATTAACCAGTCCATAACGCAGTGCAACACATGTGCCCAAAGGTCGGTGTAAAATATATGCATTAGTATTTTTTTTTTAATTTTAATTTCATCTTTGAAAACATTGATATTTACATTTGAGTTTTTATTCGGTGAGGTGGGGGATATTAATACTTTTAGAAACCGATAAATATTCAATTTAATAATGTCAAATCTGTTCGTGAAACCAACCCCAAAAGGAGCAACCGTATGCATTGACTCATCCCGAACAAGTTAACTTTATATCAATGCAATATACCGTCTCTGCTAAAAGACCAGTTTTGAGCCTCTTATTAAAATAGATTTGAGAAACTGTCGGTCTGTCTCTCAAAATTGAACAAAATATTATCACTTTGTACAAGTTCAATTTAGGTGATTCTACGTTAAATATCCTCATTTTCACATTTGGCTGTAAAGTCAACTGTTGCCAATTGGGTATAGATAAGCGTTTGTGGTCTCAGGTATGGCCATGCACAAGGACAGAATTTCGGTTCGTCTTTGTCACGTCACTCCTTATCTTTGCGTTATAACAATCCCTATTTATCTTTTGCTCGATATGGACTTACAAAATATATCGGACAAGTATCACTAAGATATATTTACATTTGCGCTGCAACCCACTATATGAACATAACCAGCAGAAATGCATTTCATCTGTGTGTATGAAGAAAATACTCTCGTGACGTAACACGTGGTTTACTTATGACGTCAAACATTAACCTTGTTAAATGAGAGTCTTGTCACTTCGCTTCGGATAACATGGACAATGCTCCTGCGTCAAACGCTCAAATGACTACGGTTAATTATTGGCCACTTTTAGTTAAATAGTGCTGTTTCGCCAATGTCGGTTAAGGGACGACGCATAACAAAACGCAGTTAACACATATATTATTTAAGAACAAATGAATACATTTAAACAATTGTTCTATAGTAAAAATATAAATATATCGATTGAACGGCGTTTTTTAAAATTTTCATTCGCTAGAGCTTCATGTTTAATATAGATGTAATCGATTCGCGTTCATACCGGTATGAACATTCAAAAATGCCGGTCGATCTCTATTAAGTAGATTTGAACTAAAATGTTTTATATGTTTAATATCCTCGTTTTGGTTGTTTGTGGATATCGCAGCACATATTGATGTATATTAAAATAAGTCTAATAATTAAACTTAGACTTTGTATTAAAGACCAAATCTACGAATACAGAATTTTACAGAACTTATAAGATATTGTTCTTAGGATGTAATATAACCTGTTAAAAGGACGAAAGCGATATGCCCTTATAGTTTGTAATTATATATATATATATATTTTTTTAAACGACAAGTTTCAAATTTTAGTCATAATGCACCACCGCCGGCTAATGTGTTGGGAGTTCTCCTGCCCACTCTCATGCAGCCAGTGGTTTTGGCGGCGGGCTTGGTAAAGGACATTGAAGGAAGTCTGGAAAGTGCTGTAAATGTACTCGGGGACAAAACAGCTGATTTTGTTAATGACGTTGGTAGTGTTGCCAAGAATGCAGGGAACTCCCTTATCGGCGGAGTGTCCGATATCACCAAAGACGCTCTCCATGGTTTGAGTACTTTCGGCGACCAATTGGCTGGTTTGGCTGGAGATCTTGGTCATGGATTGGAAACCGCTGTCCACGGTCTGGAGTCAGGCACAATTGACTTCGGCAATTCCATCGGAAGCGGTCTCGACTCGATCGGGGACCAGCTCACTCACGGCGCACAGGGCGCTCTCGATGGCATCAACAGCCTCGGACATGAAATCGAACACGTCGGAAGTAGTGTCGGCCACGCCATTTCCAACATTGGACACTCAATCGGAAGTGAGTGTTCACTTTTCTAAAGTCGTATTGTGTATTCCATGGGGGGTGGCTTCCCTTATAAATGTTTTACCTGCTGGATAAGTATTGTTTTCATGGCAAATATACAATGGATATGAGTTCATTGTTCAATCTAAAGCATTTAGGCTATGATAAGATGAACCGTCGCTTAGAACTGTCTTTAGCCCCTAGTTGTTCAATCTCCTGTCTTTGGTTAAGTAGTTCGATCGCTGGATAACTATTAGAGATTTATGTTACATATCCAGGTGTTTAAGACACATATCAAATGGTCAATTTTACATACACAAAGCATGGTCAAGCCTCTGGATAGCTAACAGTGCATTAACCACTGCTTGTTTTACTGTGAAGCAACAGACATTTGTCAAATTCATTTGCGAGTTTATCCAAATTTTATCCCAGATAAATTGCATATTGCATCCGTATGTGCGCAATGAAAAGTACTTTCAAATTTCAACTAGCCACGGAATGAATAACTACACATCAGTCAATTGTTTCCAGTAATTTGTTAAAGGTACCAAATTACTTAAAAAAAACCACATATTAAAGTTTTATGTAAAATAAAATTTTCGTTTATCATTTCATATGAAGCTAGGATTCCTAGTTACGGAAATAAAGATGTCTTTTTAGATGGAATACCTATGTATACAAACGGGATTTATAATTCCAAGACCTAACAAGCCGAGAGCATGGCGAACTGTGATAAGAAATAACCTATATTGAAATTATCACGCCATTTTTGAAAGCAGGCTTAACTTGTCTATACTGAAGATTCCCTGTGCAGCAGACTGGCTAATACAATAATAAAAATCATACAAAAGTCAAATTAGAAGCTTTTTATCAGCTACTCAACCAATCAGCTTCGCAAGACTCTATCAGAACGGACATATTCTGGCTGTTGTGAAAGAGTTAAGAATGTTTCTAGATCAATACTCGATACAAATGCCACCATACTCGATGAGGTACACGGTAGCTGTCCAAATATAACTTTCTCACTGAAAACAGTCATATTTCTGTCGGTTGTACAGAATGGTTTGCATCTTCAGAATAATGGATAGTTTACCCATCACTTACTTTCAATATATACACTTCATGTGTTCTTTTATGGATTTAAGGTTCAACAAGCCCCCTAAAAGATGACGTAGTCAACTAAAATTCCAACCCCCTGATAAGTCATGTTCAAAGACCTCAATTACAAATCGGAACTCACATATGTTATTTATATATATTGAACTTGTACATTGATTGGCCATGCAAAAAATACATAGCCAGGTTAACGTAGTCAAAAAAAGGCATTAAGGCTGATGTCTTTATAAAAATAGTTCACCGGACTTATAACACGTCAATCTCTTTTGCAACCCTACTGTGTGCTGGGAAATGACTCATAATCTAAAGTTTATTTATATACCTAGGTCATGCGGAGCTTTATTTCTCTTCTACTACCTGTTGAGAGGGATTCCGACCTCAAATAAAGATAGATGTTGCCATGCGAAATCACTAAAATAATAATAAAATCTCCTGGTAATACATTTTAGCAAATTTTAAATAAGAAAACAATGGCTAAGTAACCTAGATCGATAAATGAACTTGAGATGATGTGCCATTTGATAACATTATATGAATGCGCTAGACATGTTATAAACATTGAAGCTGAAAAGTACAATACTGTTTACAACAAGTCAAGCTCTTTTATTACAATATTGAATGTTAAGGAAGGACATTTTATATGAAGTTTAAGGAGTATTTATGGTCAAATGTCTATGGTAATACACATATATACCGTTAAAATATGTTACTCTGACGTTTTACTATGATTTTTGTACATTCCCATAGCAACAATCATCTACTTGTGAGGCCGGTTTGCCTCTCCATACATACTTAAAGAGAAATAAAGCCCCGCTTGACCTAGGTATGTAAATGATCTTCAAATAACATGTAATTTCGAAACATTCAGTTGGGTCACTTAGGAGATTGACATGTTATAAATCTGGTGAGCAACATTTATCATTACATCAGCCTTAATGCCGTATTTATGACTTCGTTGACCTGGTTATGTACCTTTTTAATAGCTCATGTACAAGTTCAATGTATTTAAATTACATATATATATTCCGATTTGTGATAAAGGTATTTGAATATGACTTGCCATGAGGTTGAAATTTAGGGTGACTATTACCTCTTTTAGGGGGCTTGTTGAACCTTAAGATCTATATCACTGTGAAATGTCAACATTATGCACACATTTGAAATCACGGATTACTTGCAATTGGAGGTTTACCGCCGACGTAATCAACAGGCGAGAGTTCTAGGGCTCACGAATAAATGCTTCCGTAAGAGTGGAAGTCCCTCTCTATAAATATCGATGTATAAAGTTCTCATCCGTTCGTAAAGCTTGTCTGTCGGTGACCACCAAGGATCCGTTAAAAGCTTACCAGCCTAATTATTGTAATGTAGGTATATTAGGGTTTATGGAATGGTTTAGGTATATTAGGGTTAATATTTTGATGAAATTATATTAGGGTTAATGTTTTGATGAAGGTGTATGTGCTAGGGTTAATAGTATGATGTAGGTATATTCGGGTTAATGTTGTGATGTGGGTACATTCGGGATAATAGTGTGATGCAGGTATATTAGGGTTAATATTTTGATGTAGGTATTCTAGGATTTATGTTGCGTTGTAGGTATATTCGATACAAATATGTTGTATTATGTATTGTTTTGTAGGTATATTTGGCAAGAGAAGCGCCTGTCCTATCTGTGACAAACTCAACACCAAAACTCGCACTCCAGACGAGATATTAAATGATGGTAAGAATCGTACTTGCACAGTGAATTTGTCTTACTGAAACTAAAGCAGGGACCTGATATTATTGTAAATTACTAAGGGACTTGGAATCACCATAACTTACACAGGATGATACTACATATCGACCTATAGCAGTAGCTTTAATAACTTGATATTCATCATAACCCGTTTTCTATTTTTCATTGATTGCTATTCTCTTTACAATGTTTTTGATGCTATTTCAGGTGTCATTGAAACATAATTTTACATCATAAAAGACAATTTTCGTCTCATCATATTACCATATTTCTATTATTTTTGTGTTAAAGAGAAACTTGTTGAATGACCGTTAAAAAATCGTGTATGATACAGGGTCCCTATGCTTTTAGGTACCTTAATGTATAACAGCACTTCGCCTCGTCCAGTATGATACAGTGGTCCATTCATTTCAGTTTGTGGTGCCAATGAACTCCACAGACAGCGAGCAGCTACAGCATTGCTGACCAAAATGAAGGCTATTTACGACACGGCAATCAAGCAAGCCATTGTAACAAAGGTAAACCACATTGTATACGTTCAGCAAACCATCCGTATATATGTTATGTACAAGTGATTTTTACAATATGAGTAAAGATGAAAAGTAAGTTGTAATTCTAAGTAACCCTTACTTGGCGAGGTCCTGTGCCAAACCTGTGTTAATATTCTTAATCGACGTCGCAACTTGCTCTATAATTAAGCAGTAATGTGTCTTTTAATGTCAACTAATTTTATATTTTTATATTGGCAAATTTTTAATTCATAATTATGTACATATATGTAAACTTTTACAGTCTAGAATGATAGGGTAAGATTGAGTGTCTCGTAAGTCTAATATAGACTGGATGTAAGGGTGGGTGAGCAGACATATTCTAGAGATTTTAATACTTGTATCTTTTACATGTGACATTATAATAAACGAATTTGAATTGAATTGAATTGAACTAATGCCATGGTCATGTGAAGTTGCAGTTGAAAACAATATGGGAGCAAAATATATGGATTAGGAACACTTTCACTGCTAATTGTAGATTGTAACGGCCGCGCGGTCACCAGTTCTATATAGGTGTAGGTAACTACACGTCTATGTACAGTTTATTCGCCTTCATATCTAGGTTAATTCCACATCAATGTCAGGACGAACAGGTTCTAGTACAGTCTGTTGGTTCCCATGGTACTGGTTAGGCCTGAACTAGGTCTCCAGGTACTGAAATACGCACCACACGTGTCTGAATTGGTTGTGTTGTAATTAAGACTGTAATCAATATATGGAGTTGTCAGCCCAGTGTTTGTCTACCATAGAATCTTCGATAGAATTGTTTCTTCCAGTCTTAGTTTTCTTCAAATTCGTCTCTTACTTGTTTATTCCAGAAAAGGAATGAAAAAAACAGAAATGATGAAATGAGGCTCAATTAACATTAATAAAATATTGGTATGTTAATTCATCTAAATTTTCAAAAAAATATTAATTTAACAATAAAGTATTTTTCATATGTAAAAATGTAATTTGGGGTCTTCAATATTTTTAGGGTAATATCTTACCATCAACAATTTATAGTTTTAGTGTGTTTTTTGTTATTAGAAAGATAAAGAATGAAAGCTTGCAAAACCGGTGGTTAATTTGATTGCATTGATGCCTAGCGTTAGGTTTTTGTTTGAGATATGTTTGCCAAAATGTCATGAGAAAATTATATGACCCGTTTATGTGTTTGTTTGATTATGTTGTACAGTATGATAACACGTGATGTTGAGAAATATATGGCAATCGTATTTTTAGCCTTTATTTGTGCGAAATTATATCGGTATAGTTATATACCAATACCAAGTACAGATCTCCGTGTCTGTTTATAGAGCACTGCGCTGCTTAGTGTTCTAGTACCGGGGGGTAAATTAGACAGCATTACGAACCTGTCATTTCTTCCTCACAAGGTTGAGTACGACCCCGCCTCCATTGACGTCACCAGTGGAGTCGCCTTCAAAACCGTCTACGTCACATATACCATCACCAGTGAGTCCAGACGCTACCAGAGCCAGGTGCCACTTCGTATCACCGCCCTCCCCGTCACCGGTGATGCCCTAGGACAGGAAATCTTTAACAGATAAATTCTCTTAAAATATTATTTTACCAATAAAAATATATATCGACCTATTATTCGATCATTCGTTATTTGTGCATTCTAACATATTTAAAAATAGAACATGTTTTACGAAATTATTCGTCAATATGTAGTAAAATGCATAATCATGTTTTATAATAGTTCAAAAAACTATGTCTATATGTTGAAATGCTTATTTTTGTCTGCTTAATCATAAGTATATTTGATCATTACACTTATGTATACCATGAAAGAGCAACACGGTGCTACAAATAATAAAATTATCGAAATTATATATATAGTTGAGGAAACTATTTAATCTATACGAGTTATCGCCTTTCCAACTGAAAGGTATCGAAAGTTACTTGAAGAGATCTAATTTATAAACTAGCTTTTTTAGCAGAATTCACTAAATGTGTTTGACGGAGAAATGGAGGGGATGGGGTCGGGGAGGTGATGGAGATAACAAAATTGTCTTAGGAATATGCATGAACAAATATATAAAAAAAATACTGAATTAAATATGATGTTACATAGCTGTTTGATATAATAAATACCCCATGGTAAAAATCCACTAAGTTGTATGAAGATAGAATCAACTACCTGTGTTTACATAATGCTTTTAAGATGTGTAAATATGCTTCTAAGTTCTGTGAATATAATGTCATTAAGTTGTGTTCATGTATCATGCCAATATGTTGTATTAGGGTTCAACAAGCTCACTGAAAGAGGCTATAGTCAACCTAAACTTCAACCCCCTGAAAAGTTATATTCAAATACCCCAGTCAAAGATTCAAAGATGGGAACATATATGTGTAGTTTGGATATATTAAACTTGTTCATTAGCCTTTAAAATGTTCCAAAAGCAAGGTTAACGAAGTCAATCATAAGACATTAAGGCTGATGTCTTCATAACTTTAGTTCGATGGACATATAACATGTCAGTCTCTTTAGCGACCAATTCTTATATTTTAGCAGGTTAAAGAAGAGAAACAAATGGTTAAGATACCTAAATCGCGATCGATAAATGAGTTTTAGAGGATATACAATTTCACAACAATCTGTGACGTTATCAATGCGCTAGACATGCTATAAACATTGATACTGAAAAGTGCTACACTGTTTACAACAGTAAATGTTACAAAAGGACGCTTTATATAAAGTTTTCGTGTTCATAACGGTCACAAGGCCCTTGGTTTTAATGTATACAGGTAAACGTGTAACTCGGGCGTTTTACTATGATATTTGTGCATTTCCATAGCCACAACAATTGAGGTCGACATACCTCTCCTCAGGTGCTACAAAAGACATTAAGCTCCGTATAACCTATGTATATGAACTTTTGATATTATGTCATTTTTATCACTTAGTTTGATCGCAAAAGAGATAACGTGTTATAAGTCAAGTGAACTATTTTTTTTATGAAAGCATCAACATTAATGCCCTTTTAGTGACTTTGTTGACCTCGCTTTTCACATTTTAATAACTTATGTCAGTGGCGTTTCTAGGATATTTGAAAGAGGTGTCGTGTAATTCAATCTTTGGCCGAGCGGAGCGAGTCGAAAACATTTTTGGACCTTTTTTTTGGCTTAAAAACTTAAAATAATTGTGAAATGAACTAATGTAACGGTTCCTGACTTGGAGCATGAATATTTTATAGTTAAAGTGACTCATAGTATGTGTTTAATTAATGAATATGATAAATTGCCATATTCAATACAATATTAGCAGATTACGATAGTTATTTTTTTAATAATTTTTTTGAAAAGGGGAGGGGGGGGGGGGGGGGGGGGTACGCCCATTACGCCCTCACCTGGACCCGCCCCTGTATGTACAAGTTCAATTACACATGTAAGTTTCGGCTTCAGTTTAAAATAGAAACCTGTTTCACCCATTGTATTCGAGTGTATTATTGCCTTCCTTTTGTCAATTGTCCCTCCATATCCTTATTTTTTTTAGAAAAAACAATTATTCAAAGTTTATTTTATTATACCCATAGTAAGATGTTGTCCTAACTTGCCTTTGATCGAAAAACGTAACCTAAAGTACACGAGTTTGTCCTTTTATACGCTGATAAATGACAATGTTCACATAGAACTGATGTATTTGGTTATTGCAGTTCACATATCTCGTTTTTATGGTTGTACACTGTACAGAGTATAATTAGAAGTATGAGAGACAACTCTAACAAATGTCGAGACCGTCTTTAGGGTGACTATATCCTTCGTCAGGGGCAGACCGTGGCAAACAAGTGGACATTACAATACTTTACATCTCCAAGGCCTTTGTCACAGTTCCCCGTGACAGATTACTCTACAAGCTGGCGTCATATGGGATCAGAAGACCTCTGCATCAATGGCTCAAAACTTTCCTAACTCACAGGAGAATAATACCCAACAGCAATTCAGAACAATACAGAAACTCATTGTTTTTGCAGACTGGAACCACCTGGACGACAGTACAGCAAGGAATAGTGGCATTTAAAGCATCATTCCCTACCAACTGGGATTAACCGTGGTTAAGTATCGCATGCGTACTTAATCCCCTCCGCATTAAAGACATTTTGGCCTCTGTGGAGTATAACATATAGATAGATAGACAGTCATCTAGTTGAGTTTTTTTCGCGTTTTCTCATTTTATTTGTACTATTACCGAGGAGACAGGGAGGAATGCTGAAGCCCATTATTTTAGTTCTCTTTACAAGTCCCATACATACAGATGACATACTTTACAAGCCCCATACATACAGATGACATACTTTCCAAGTCCCATACATACAGATGACTTACTTTACAAGGGCCAGACATACAGATGACATACTTTACAAGTCCCATACATACAGATGACATACTTACTATTGTACGAAGGTAAGAATAACAACATGAGTCTTATTTTTAAAAAATCACATAATTTCATTCACATTTCTGTATTTTACAATTCAGCAACTCTTCAATAATTACAATAATATTTGCATCAAGTTAGTTGAGGGATTGATACCAGCATTGCAACGTAATAACTTCATTAGATTTTAAGTTTGCACTAATAGAAAGTTCGCACGAAAAGATTAGAGTAGTGTTAGTTCCACAAAGTAATATAATACAATTCAGTTTAGGAACTATTTTTCTGTGAGGAGAGCGGCGGCGATTCGAACACCGAAAAGTAATAAATCAAGACACGTTTAACAGCATGGACTAGCGCGCACTCCTCCTACCTCATAAAACCTAAGGTATTATATTACCTTATATTGTTACAGATATACGTTTACGACGTCGAGATAGAAAACTGTCCCGGCATGTAAGTGTCGAATATTACAAGCCAACTTCACATTTGAAAACTCTGTTAATTTAGGAGATGATTAATTATATAATATATCTCTAATAAACAGAAAGATATATGTAATTCAATTAATCTTTAATTCTGTTAAAAAAACTCTATCTGAATTGAATTAATCTCTATTATTTTAAAGATAATTTTTTCCATTGTAAGATACTCCTAATACTTTTGCGACAACTCTTTTGGTATTTAATGTTAACTTGGCTTGCTAAAAACGATGGTCCCTTTCCGTATAAAGGGTTCCTACTTACACACAGTTACACAAGATGGGAACACCCTCGACTTTCTTAAATAATTCCGTATTTACGAAATTCTTTTTTATGTCATGCTGAGATGCAGTCAGTTGCTTTATGTAAACATGCAAATTTGTATTTTATTTTTAAAATTGAAAATCGCTTTATCTATTGTTCGTGCTTAAAAGAACCATTGGTTGAACGGTTTCCGCTTATGATCTTTTTGCAACATTTTGACGTCTCAGCTTTGGACGGACAATAAACCGCTAAAACGTAACCACACGAAATACTGTTCAACGAGACATTTCTTTGTTATAAACAATAGATTTACCGATTTTCAATTAACAAAGAAAAAACGGAAAACTTGCCATTTTTATTCATTGCATAAACAAGTGTTGATCAGTTTGGTCCTTATCTTTGCCCATCTATATGATTTCTTCCATCATACACTTATTTAGGCCCTCATCTATCTTATTTTTAATATACAGCATTTATATAGCGCCCTATATAATTTGTAAAATTGCTCTAAGGCGCTTTACAACATATGGATAAAAGTAATGGTTATAATTGTGAAAACAAACAACAAAGGCTTGAAATCACTTTCATACATTTTACAAGCAATGTGCACATAATTGAACAAATAAAACGGTGGTATTTACATGACGTCTTTGTAAAGATTCTAAAATGCAGACGTGAAGAGGTGAGTCTTTATGTCCCTCTTGAACTTGGCCAAGGTATTCGACTTCCTAATAGCAGATGGTAAGCTATTCCACAACGTAGCCGAAACCCTCACAACGCATCTGTTTCCGTAGGTCACAGTACGAGATTTTGGGACACACAACAAAGATTCTGACTCCGACCGCAGTGATCTTGACGGCTGATACAGGGTAACAAGTTCCTGTAGGTACTGAGGAGCTGTTCCATTCAGTGCCTTGTATGTGTATACCAGAATTTTGTACTGCGACCTGTATCGTACAGGTAACCAGTGCAACGAATAAAGCGCAGGTGTGATGTGCTCTCTCTTTCGAGTACGAGTAACTAGCCGTGCTGCAGTGTTCTGAACCCT
>NW_018404995.1:853228-854355 GCF_002113885.1 Mizuhopecten yessoensis
ATATATATATATATAGCAGATGGTATAGGGGAGATAATTCCATGTATGTTTCAATTACATATAAATATTTAATTGATATTTTTAGCTATACAATGCTCATATTAAAAAGTCAATCATAATTAATTAGTAATAGGAAAGCAATGCCCTAATGATATATTAAACAGAGAAATTGCTACAATTGTTTTTCTGTTTTTTGTTTTGCAAGTCATAAGTGCCCCCTGTTCATACCCTGCTGCTGTTGCATGAAGTAGTTAGAAGTAAATAACCATTAAGTATCAATATATATATCATTGGTAGGAGTGATAAAAAGTAAGGGATACAACAACATCAAAATATGAAAAAATAAAATGAGCAATTCAGCAGGAAGATTTTGAAAATGTAGTATATGTGTAAGATGTATTGACAGTGTTCTATGTGTAAATCTTTCATCCCATCGAGTTTCAGACAAAAAGTCTCTAACGGCCTCTACCGTTCACATATCATCCACTCGAGAAGAATCCAGATTAAACCACAGAACACTGAGCATTCAAACTTAGCACCTTTATGTTTTACTTTATTGCACCTATCAGTAAAAACAGCACACAAAGCTTAATCCCTTAGGTGTATAATATTAAAACATCATTGTATATATAACAATCAGTAGAATCACATAATGGTTTAAGGACAGTATTTTATCAGTTAGGACTATATATAACAAAAAGTATAGATTGTTTTGATTAATTTCTTTGCCCATCTATATGATTTCTTCCATCAACCCTTATTAAGGCCCTCATCTATCCGTTTCGTTCCTTATTTTTGCTCATCTGTATGATTTCTTCCATCATACACTTATTAAGGCCCTCATCTAACTGTTTGGTCCATATCTTTTCTCATCTGTATTATTTCTTCCATCAACACTTATTAAGGCCCTCATCTAACTGTTTGGTCCTTATATTTGCCCTTCTGTATGATTTCTTCCATCATACACTTATTAAGGCCCTCATCTAACTGTTTGGTCCATATCTTTGCCCATCTGTATGATTTCTTCCATCAACACTTATTAAGGCCCTCATCTATCTGTTTCGTTCCTTATTTTTGCTCATCTGTATGATTTCTTCCACCACACATTTATTTAGGCCCTCATCTAA
>NW_018404995.1:857536-859471 GCF_002113885.1 Mizuhopecten yessoensis
TGAGGGAATAATCAAACATTGACATGGCGACGATGTGGGAATAATCAAACATTGACATGGCGACGATGAGGGAATAATCAAACATCGACATGGTGACAATTTGGGAATAATCAAACATTGACATGGCGACGATGTGGGAATAATCAAACATTGACATGACGACAATAAGGGAATAATCAAACATCGACATGGTGACAATGAGGGAATAATCAAACATCGACATGGTGACAATTTGGGAATAATCAAACATTGACATGGCGACGATGAGGGAATAATCAAACATTGACATGGCGACAATGTGGGAATAATCAAACATTGACATGGCGACGATGTGGAAATAAACGGCTCTTGACATGACGACAATGAGGGAATAATCGGCCCTTGACATGGCGACAATGAGAGAAAAAACGGCCCTTGACATGGCGACTTTAAAAATTATTGAACGTTTTGCGACGATCAGGAAGAGAGGACTTATTGACAATGATACATTAAGGCGATATCAACGAGAGTTGAATTACAAGCCTGACGCATTCTGCTTCCAATGTTTTTTTCTTTCTTTGTGAACGTAAACAGCGAACAAATTATACTTGAGTGAATGTGAGATGAAAGTTAACGAGTTATACGAACACGTATCATAAAGGAAGTTAAAACTAAACTAATGATACATCATGCCTTGTACCAAAATGAAAATCGTCTTGAAATGGTAACGTGAAGGCTTTCCTGTCAACATGCAATATGTAATAAGATTAGGTGTGACTTAAAGAACGCGTAAGTGCTAGGTTCTACCGTGAGTGTTATTACATGGTACTTACAAATCAGGCGACATCTGGGGATGTAGTTGTTGCAAAATATGATAGGATCAATAGGCTTCAAAATAAAATTGGATGAATATAGGTCAATTTAGTTATGGTGATCATCTGACGACACTTAGTAATGCATAGCGATCTAAAAGCGACTTTTGTAGGTGGTTTTGAATAACGTATTTAAAAATATTATTTTATTTTTTATTTAATCAATAATTGATCGTTATGACGTCGAGATGGATTTCTGTTGTTATGAATTAAGCGGACATATGTGACGTTTGTGTGTAGTTGTATTGTATAAACAAATTATGTATAATTATGTGACGTCGGTGAGTAGTTATGTAAAGCCAGTGTGTAGTTTTGTTGTTGTATAGTTAGCTGATATATGTGACATCAGCGTTTATTTGTGTTGTATAAGTTGACATGTTCAAGCCTAGAGCAGCTTTCAGATGCAGTTCATAAGCAATATGAATGTCCACTACTACCGAGTAACGGTTCATGCCATTTTTTCTGTAATGCAGTACTCGTTTATTGCCATTTTCCTGTAATTCAGTACTCGTTTATTGCCATTTCCCTGTAATGCAGTACTCGTTTATTGCCATTTTCCTGTAATTCAGTACTCGTTTATTGCCATTTTCCTGTAATGCAGTGCACGTTAATTGCCATTTTTTCTGCAATGCAGTACTCGTTTATTGCCATTTTCCTAATCAGTACTGGGTTATTGCCATTTTTCTGTAATGCAGAACTCATTTTATTGCCATTTTCCTGTAAAACAGTGCTCATTATAGCCATTTTTTCTGTAATACAGTACTCGTTTATTGCCATTTTTTCTGTTTGCAGTACTTGTTTTATTGCCATTTCCCTGTAATGCAGTGCACGTTTATTGCCATTTTTTCTGAAATGCAGTACTCGTTTATTGCCATTTTCCCGTAATACAGTGCACGTTTATTGCCATTTCCTAATCAGTACTCGGTTATTGCAATTTCCCTGTAATGCAGTGCACGTTTATTGCCATTTTTTCTGCAATGCAGTACTCGTTTATTGCCATTTTCCTAATCAGTACTCGGTCATTTGCCATTTTTCTGTGATGCAGAACTCATTTTATTGCCATTTTCCTGTAATACAGTGCTCA
>NW_018404995.1:862185-863654 GCF_002113885.1 Mizuhopecten yessoensis
TTTCCTGTAAAACAGTACTCATTATTGCCATTTTTCTGTAATGCAGTACTCATTTATTGCCGTTTTCCTGTAATTCAGTTGCGGTTATTGCCATTTTTCTGTAATGCAGAACTGATTTTATTGCCATTTTCCTGTAATACAGTGCTTGTTATTGCCTTTTTTCTGTAATGCAGTACTCGTTTATTGCCATTTTCCTGTAATGCAGTACTCATTTATTGCCATTTTCATTTAATGCAGTACTCGTTTATTGCCATTTTCCTGTAATTCAGTACTAGGTTATTGCCATTTTTCTGTAATGCAGAACTGATTTTATTGCCATTTTCCTGTAACACAGTGCTCAATATTGCCATTTTTTCTGTAATGCAGTACTCATTTATTGCCATTTTCATGTAATGCAGTACTCGTTTATTGCCATTTTCCTGTAATGCAGTACTCGTTTATTGCCATTTTCCTGTAATGCAGTACTCGTTTTATTGCCTTTTTCCTGTAATTTAGTATTCGTTTATTGCCATTTTCCTGTAATTTAGTACTCGTTTATTGCCATTTTCCTGTAATGAAGTACCTATTTATTGCCATTTTTTCTGTAACGCAATACTCGTTTATTGCCATTTTCCTTGTAATTCAGTGCACGTTTATTGCCATTTTTCTGTAATGAGTACTGGTTTATTGCCATTTTCATGTAATGCATTACTCACTTATTGCCATTTTCCTGTAATACAGTGCACGTTTATTGCCGTTTTTTCTCTAATGCAGTGCTCGTTTATTGCCATTTTTTTCTGTAATGCAGTACTCGTTTATTGCCATTTCCCTGTAATGCAGTGCTCGTTTATTGCCATTTTTCTGTAATGCAGTGGTCGTTTATTGCCATTTTCCTGTAATGCAGTACTCGTTTATTGCCATTTTCCTGTAATTCAGTGCTCGTTATTGCCATTTTCCTGTAATGCAGTACTCGTTCATTGCAATTTTCCTGTAATGCAGTGCTCGTTATTGCCATTTTCCTGTCATGCAGTACTCGTTATTGCCATTTTCATCTATAATGCAGTACTCGTTAATTGCCATTTTCCTGTAATGCAGTACTCGTTTTATTGCCATTTTCCTGTAATTCAGTGCTCTGTTATAGCCATTTTCCTGTAATGCAGAACTCATTTTATTGCCATTTTCCTGTAATACAGTGCTCATTATTGCCATTTTTTTCTGTAATGCAGTTCTCCATTAATGCCATTTCCCTGTAATTCAGTACTCGGTTGTTGCCATTTTTCTGTAATGCAGAACTCATTTTATTGCCATTTTCTTGTAATACAGTGCTTGTAATTGCCTTTTTCCTGTAATGCAGTACTCGTTTTATTGCCAATTTCCTGTAATACAGTGCTTGTTATTGCCTTTTTTTCTGTAATGCAGAACTCATTTTATTGCCATTTTCCTGTAATACAGTGCTCATTATTGCCATTTTTTTCTGTAATGCAGTCCTC
>NW_018404995.1:865651-888641 GCF_002113885.1 Mizuhopecten yessoensis
TTTTTCTGTAATGCAGAACTGATTTTATTGCCATGTTCCTGTAATACAGTGCTCGTTATTGCAATTTTTTTCTGTAATGCAGAACTGATTTTATTGCCATGTTCCTGTAATACAGTGCTCGTTATTGCCATTATCCTGTAATGCAGTACTCGTTTATTGCCATGTTCCTGTAGTTCAGTACTCGTTTATTGCTATTTTCCTGTAATGAAGTACTCGTTTTATTGCCATTTTCCTGTACTACAGTGCCCGTTATTCCCATTTTTTCTGTAATACAGTCCTCGTTTATTGCCATTTTTTCTGTAATGCAGTACTCGTTTATTGCCATATTCCTGTAATTCAGTACTCGGTTATTGCAATTTTTCTGTAATGCAGAACTCATTTTATTGCCATTTTTGCTGTAATACAGTGCTCATTATTGCCATTTTTTCTGTAATGCAGTACTCGTTTATTGCCATTTTCCTGTAATTCAGTACATGATTATTGCCATTTTTCTGTAATGCAGAACTCATTTTATTGCCATTTTCCTGCAACACAGTGCTCATTATTGCCATTTTTTCTGAAATGCAGTACTGGTTTATTGCCATTTTCCTGTAATTCATTACTCGGTTATTGCCATTTTTCTGTAATGCAGAACTCATTTTATTGCCATTTTCCTGTAATACAGTGCACGTTTATTGCTTTTTTTTCTGTAATGCAGTGCTCGTTTATTGCCATTTTTTCTGTAATGCAGTACTCGTTTATTGCCATTTTCCTGTAATGCAGTGCTCGTTTATTGCCATTTTCCTGTAATGCAGTACTCGTTTATTGCCATTTTCCTGTAATACAGTGCTCGTTATTGCCATTTTCCTGTAATGCAATACTCGCTCATTGCAATTTTCATGTAATGCAGTGCTCGTTATTGCCATTTTCCTGTAATGCAGTGCACGTTTATTGCCATTTTTTTGTAATGCAATACTCGTTTATTGACATTTTCCTGTAATTCAGAGCACATTTATTGCAATTTTTTCTATAATGCAGTACTCGTTTATTGCCATTCTCCTGTAATTCAGTGCACGTTTATTGCCGGTTTTTCTGTAATGCAGTGCTCGTTTATTGCCATTTTTTCTGTAATGCAGTACTCGTTTATTGCCATTTCCCTGTAATGCAGTGCTAGTTTATTGCCATTTTTCTGTAATGCAGTTCTCGTTTATTGCCATTTTCCTGTAATGCAGTACTCGTTTATTGCCAATTTCCTGTAATGCAGTGCTCGTTATTGCCATTATCCTGTAATGCAGTACTCGTTCATTGCAATTTTCCTGTAATGCAGTGCTCGTTATTGCCATTTTCCTGTAATGCAGTACTCGTTATTGCCATTTTTTCTGTAATGCAGTACTCGTTAATTGCCATTTTTCTGTAATGCAGTACTCGTTTTATTGCCATTTTCCTGTAGTTCAGTACTCGTTTATTGCCGTTTTTCTGTAATGCATTACTCGTTATTGCCATTTTCATGTAATGCAGTACTCGTTTATTGCCATTTTTTTTAATGCGGTACTTGTTTTATTGCCATTTTCCTGTTATACAGTGCTTGTTATTGCCAATTTTTCTGTAATGCAATTCTCTTTTATTGCTATTTTTTTCTGTAATGCAGTACTCGTTTATTGCCATTTTCCTGTAATTAAGTACTCGTTTATTGCCATTTTCCTGAATTGCAGTACTTGTTTATTGCCATTTTTTCTTTAATGCTGTACTCGTTATTTCCTATTACTGTAATGCAGTACTCGTTTATTGCCATTTTCCTGACATTCAGTGCACGTTTATTGCCATTTTTTCTGTAATGCAGTGCTCGTTATTGCCATTTTCTGTAATGCAGTACTCGTTTATTGCCATGTTCCTGTAATTCAGTACTCGTTTATTGCCATTTTTCTGTAATGCAATACTCGTTTATTGCCATTTTTTTCTGTAATGCAGTAATCGTTTATTGCCATTTTCCTGTAATGCAGTGCTCGTTTATTGCCATTTTTTTGTAATGCAATACTCGTTTATTGACATTTTCCTGTGATTCAGCGCACGTTTATTGCCATTTTTTCTGTAATGCAGTACTCGTTTATTGCCATTTCCCTGTAATGCAATGCTCGTTTATTGCCATTTGNGCTCGTTTATTGCCATTTTTCTGTAATGCAGTGGTCGTTTATTGCCATTTTCCTGTAATGCAGTACTCGTTTATTGCCATTTTCCTGTAATTCAGTGCTCGTTATTGCCATTTTCCTGTAATGCAGTACTCGTTCATTGCAATTTTCCTGTAATGCAGTGCTCGTTATTGCCATTTTCCTGTCATGCAGTACTCGTTATTGCCATTTTTTCTGTAATGCAGTACTCGTTAATTGCCATTTTCCTGTGATGCAGTACTCGTTTTATTGCCATTTTCCGGTAATGCACTATTCGTTTATTGCAATTTTTCTTTAATTCAGTGCTCGTTATTGCCATTTTCCTGTAATGCAGTACTCGTGTATTGCCATTTTTCTGTAATATAAATAAATAAGATAATAATCCAACGTCATTTTTGTTCGCCTTCGTTCACAAGGACTTGACTAACACGTGTCATTTGAGCAACCAAAACGTTGATCTCTACCACAAGGCGCTTTCATACATAATTTTTAGCACATATTTTATCTTTTTTTTTTATATATATATTACAACTTGGAGATGCATGTATTTATTTTTGTAGGAAAGTGTGATCGAAAAAATAATTAATCAATCCTAGGTGATGCAGACAGAAAGATCAAATCAGATGGCTGATTGATTTATCTGATGTCTACCTAAAGTATGTTTACATTTTAACTGCAAGTCCATAAAACAGCATTACTATAAGACATTGCGTTCATAGGATCCGAGACAACTGTTAGAGGCAAACAATTTGGTGGCGTTAGGCTATTCCAGGAATTTCGTTCACAATGTCAACTCAGTCATTTTTATATAGAAAATATAAGAAATATCGTTGTTTAGCTCAATAATAACTTTACAATAAGAATGTCAATGTAAGGATTGAACCGCATTTTTTCAATGGCCATGCATATTAGCATGAAATTGACAAACAATCACTTATAGGAGTGTTTTTGCACATGCTACTGTATAATATCGCTCTCATACTGATACGATTCCTGATCATCCGTTTGATAACTTTCTCGTTTTGGATCACATTCGTGTGGAAACTATATCCGGTTCAGGACGCCTCATGGCACGAGCAGACGTTTTTCGTGAAAATACATTACATAATGGGAAAATCCATTCTCGTGTTGTTCTCAACTTCTTTTTTATTATTCTCATACTGGCAGCCATGATAACACATTAGCATGCTAACGGTAGGTGGTATACAATAGTATATAGGTGATAATGCCGCTTCTTAGCAGTGGTTCATCGACAAAGGTTTGTGTCGCGAAAAAGAAAGATTAATATGAACGGGAGTTTGTTTGAACCAATAAACACACAAAAGGTATTATATTGTAAGCAATATTTATCCGAGTTTCTCTGACTTTATTAGTCTCGTTATCGTGGCTAAGGGTTAGATGTAACTCTGTGTTGAAAAGCTGGAAATTGGAGTCGTCCACTTGCGAGGCTTCCGAGTAAAATTGGCGGTCTCTAGGCAACGCACATCTTATATGGATGCGTGAGATTACTATCTACTTCAACAAAACATGATTTCGAAGTTCGTCGTAACTTTTCGATGTGGTTTTATCACCACGTTATCAGTATAACGTAGTTATAACCAGTTCTTAAAGTGGATACAAATACGACACTATAGAATTTAGGGGACGTCATAATACATGTAACGGGAAACTATCGTATGCCAACTGGAAGACGTTCAATACTTAGATATTTGTCTGCTGAAGTGGAGATGCCAAATTTTTACCTTATTGATATTATCTGATGTTTTACTGGTTAAAAATGTAATAAATGTCAAGAACACTGACACGATTCATGATTCAGGTCTTTGAATTGGACAGAACACAATCAATAAAACAGCCATATCATGTTTGTGTCGGCGATGTGCCCAAGTTTTCTCTTTTAGTACGTGATATTACTTGGATTTTACAAAGATTTCAATGGCGGGTGTCGTCGATGAAGTAAAAGACGTTAACACTTCCGGAACACCTGGTCTTATTTTCCTGATACTTCGTGAACAGTCTCTGAGTAAACATTTCCTTTATTTGTATTTTTGCCGTCGTTTGATCGATTTTGAGTTTGAGTTACGGTGTTTTTTACGCTTCTGTATGCTCTGTTGATTTTGGATAATGACGTAAGCTTTTACATCAAGAAGTGAATAAATCACAGGTATAAAACTGTTTTGACCACGTGTGTTGTATCCATTATATAATATTAAAGGTGCATTCGCCTGTTTGTTTGTTACGTTCATCTTTCAAGATACAATGTGGTAGACTCTGCTGGGTGATTCTTTATAATTAGTCCACGAAGGTTACTGTAACCTTGGTGACCACAGTTATTTCTTATGAGTAGTGGCTTATAA
Organism: Mizuhopecten yessoensis; assembly: GCF_002113885.1. Classification (NCBI taxonomy): domain Eukaryota; kingdom Metazoa; phylum Mollusca; class Bivalvia; order Pectinida; family Pectinidae; genus Mizuhopecten; species Mizuhopecten yessoensis. The sequence continues at coordinate 870,153 of NW_018404995.1, forward strand.
TACACCTATATACCTATTTTATAGAATATTTAATTAGAAGATAACCAGTACTCCTCTAAATGTTTAAATTCATAATCACCAATGAGTGCTAGAAGGACGAAACAGCTGTATGATGAAGTTGTAATACTGTATCTATTACAAAATATTTTCCCTTACCACTGCCTTCTATGTCCCTAACCACTGCCTATAATGTCCCTTACCACTGACTTTTATGTCCCTTACCACTGCCTACTATGTCCCTTACCACTGCCTATTATGTCCCTTACCACTGCCTATTATATCCCCTACCCCTGCCTAGTATCTCCCTTACCACTGACTTTTATGTCCCTTACCCCTGCCTATTATGTCCCTTACCACTGTCTATTATGTCCCTTACCACTGCCTTTTGTGTCCCTTACCACTGCCTATTATGACCCTTGCCACTGCCTATTATGTCCCTTACCCCTGCCTAGTATGTCCCTTACCACTGCCTATTATGACCCTTGCCACTGCCTATTATGTCCCTTACCCCTGCCTAGTATGTCCCTTACCACTGCCTAGTGTGTCCCTTACCACTGCCTAGTATGTCCCTTACCACTGCCTATTATATCCCTTACCACTGCCTAGTATCTCCCTTACCACTGCCTTTTATGTCCCTTACCACTGCCTATTATGTCCCTTACCACTGCATTTTATGTCCCTTACCACTGCCTTTTATGTCCCTTACCACTGCCTATAATGTCCCTTCCCATTGTCTATTATGTCCTCTACCACTGCCTATTATGTCCCTAACCAATGACTACTATGTCCCTTACCACTGCCTATTATGTCCTTAACCAATGACTAATATGTCCCTTACCACTGACTAGTATGTCCCTTACCATTGCCTATTATGTCCCTTACGACTGCCTATTATGTACCTTACGACTGACTAGTTTGTCCCTTACCACTGACTAGTATGTCCCTTACCATTGCCTATTATGTCCCTTACGACTGCCTATTATGTACCTTACGACTGACTAGTTTGTCCCTTACCACTGACTAGTATGTCCCTAACCAATGACTACATGTACTATGTTCCTTACCACTGCCTATTATATCCCTTACCACTGCCTAGTATGTCCCTTACGACTGACTAGTATGTCCCTTACCACAGCCTATTATGTCCCTTACCACTGACTATTATGTCCCTTACTACTGCCTATTATGTCCCTTACCACTGCCTATTATGTACCTTACCACTGACTATTTTGTCCCTTACCACTGCCTATTATGTCCCTAACCAATGACTACTATGTCCCTTACCACTGCCTATTATGTCCCTTACCACTGACTATTATGTCCCTTACCACTGCCTAGTATGTCCCTTACCACTGACTATTATGTCCCTTACCACTGACTATTATGTACCTTACCACTGACTATTTTGTCCCTTACCACTGCCTATTATGTCCCTTACCACTGACTATTATCTCCCTGCTCAATGCCAATTATCACATTATCACAAAAGAACATTATGTGAGTGGGGAGAGGTTTACCCTTTTGATCCTATTGAAAGCGTTATGCTGCAGAGATGAGTAGCCTGAAATAGTAACGACATTGAGAACAAAAGACAAAACCATGTCGTCTCACCAATCTGAGTGTATAGTCGATAACATGAAGCCAATCTCCAAGAAAAAAAGACCATCGCGACGAACAGAACTGCGATAAGGCGGTGAGTAGGGGTTTGCTACGCATTCAGTTTTGCAGATTAATCCGTAATATATTGTATCTGACATTATTATTTCCTGTTTACAAGCGTGTACAGGACACCATTGTACCCCGGGGTACGTAAACAAAGGTTGTTGATGTCTGACCGAGTCGTTACGATGCCCCAGGACAGTAACCAGACTTAGGTTTATTAAACTAAAATCAATGATTGCACCAGGCTTTGTTTCCAGTCAGGAATTTGAAATTTTGACATGATTGGATACGTATAGAGATTGTAAGAGGCCTGTCAGCAATACTTTAATCAAATCACAAATCCTGGACGAATATCTAAGGTCCAAGCAGCGATGTTCACCAATATTTACCTAGTTAACATAACAGACAATGACCGATTGTAAGATATTGCCTCAATTATACAAGGTTTGGTAGATAACACTTGCCAATGTTTTGGATTCTTATAGCATGACATAAGAACAAAATACAAAATGTACCAACAGTCATATACAAAGTTTATAAAGAAGAAATTGCGGTTCTGACAATGTTTACACAGATTACTATACATTAAGAATGTCTTACACAGATTACTAAACACTGACAATGTCTTATACACAGTACTTTACACTGATAATGTCTTATACAGAGTACCATTCACTGACAATGTCTTACAAAGTTAGAGTATCATACACTGACAATGTCTTATACAGTTAGAATACACTGACAATGTCTTACACAGTTTACTATACACTTACAATGTCTTACACAGTTAGAGTAACATACACTGACAATGTCTCACACAGTGTACTATACACTGACAATGTCTCACACAGTAAGAGTATCATATACTGAAAATGTCTCACACAGTGTACTATACACTGACAATGTCTTACACAGTATACTATACACTGACAATGTCTTACACAGTGTACTATACACTGACAATGTCTTACACAGTATACTATACACTGACAATGTCTCACAAGTGTACTATATACTTACAATGTCTCACACAGTGAGTGTACTACACACTGACTATGTCTTACACATTTAGTGTACTACACACTTACAATGTCTCACACAGTGAGGGTACTACACACTGACAATGTCTCAAACAGTGTACTATACACTAACAACGTCTTACACAGTTAGAGTACTATAAACTGACAATGTCTTATACAGTTAGTGAACTGTACACTTACTATTTCTTACACAGTTAGAGTATCAAACACTAACAATGTCTTACACAGTTAGAGTATCATACACTGACAATGTCTCACACAATTAGAGTAGCATACACTGACGATGTCTTACACAGTATACTATACACTTACAATGTCTTACACAGTGTACTATACACTAACAATGTCTTACACAGTTAGAGTATCATACACTGACAATGTCTCACACAGTAAGTGTAATATACACTGACAATGTCTTATACAGTTAGTGTACTGTACACTTACTATTTCTTACACAGTTAGTGTACTGTACACTTACAATGTCTTACACAGTTAGAGTATCATCCACTGACAATGTCTCACACAGTGTACTATACACTGACAATGTCTTACACAGTGTACTATACACTAACAATGTCTTACACAGTTAGAGTATCATACACTGACAATGTCTTACCCATTTAGAGTATCATACACTGACAATGTTTTACACAGTTAGTGTACTACACACTGACAATGTCTCACACAGTTAGTGTATCATACACTGACAATGTCGCACACAGTTTAATGTAAACTTACAATGTCTTACACAGTTAGTGCACTGTACACTTACACTGTCTTACTCAGTTAGACTATCATACACTGACAATGTCTCACAGTTAGTGTACTGTACACTTACAATGTCTTACACAGTTAGACTATCATTCCCTGACGATGTCTAAAACAGTTAGTGTACTGTACATTTATAATGTCTTATACAGAGTACTTTACACTGACAATGTCTGATACAGTTAGAGTATCATACTCTGACAATGTCTTACACAGTTAGTGTACTATACACTTACAATATCTTACACAGTTAGAGTATCAAACACTAACAATGTCTTACTCAGTTAGAATATCATACACTGACAATGTCTTACATAGTTAGTGTATCATACACTGACAATGTCGCACACAGTTTACTGTAAACTTACAATGTCTTACACAGTTAGTGCACGGTACACTTACAATGTCTTACTCAGTTAGAGTATCATACACTGACAATATCTTACACAGTTAGAGTATCATACACTGACAATGTCTTACACAGTTAGAGTATCATACACTGACAATGTCTTACATAGTTAGAGTATCATACACTGACAATATCTTACACAGTTAGAGTATCATACACTGACAATGTCTTACACAGCTAGAGTACTATTCACTGACCATGTCTTACACATTTAGTATACTACACACTGACAATGTCTCACACACTTAGTGTATTACACACTGACAATGTCTCACACAGTTAGTTTACTGTACACTGACAATGTCTCACACAGTGAGTGTACTACACACTGACAATGTCTTACACATTTAGTGTACTACACACTTACAATGTCTCACACAGTTTGAGTACTATACACTGACAATATCTTACACAGTTGGCGTACTGTACACTTACAATGTCGTACACAGTTAGAGTATCATACACTGACAATGTCTTATACAGTTAGACTATCATACACTGACAATGTCTTACACAGTTAGTGTACTGTACACTTACTATGTCTTACACAGTTAGAGTACTATTCACTGACCATGTCTTACACATTTAGTGTACTACACACTGACAATGTCTCACACAGTTTGAGTACTATACACTGACAATATCTTACACAGTTGGTGTACTGTACACTTACAATGTCGTACACAGTTAGAGTATCATACACTGACAATGTCTTACATAGTTAGAGTATTATACACTGACAATGACTCACACAGTTAGAGTACTATACACTGACAATGACTCACACAGTTAGTGTACTATACACTGACAATGTCTTACATAGTTAGAGTACTATACACTGACAATGACTCACACAGTTAGTTTACTGTACACTGACAATGTCTCACACAGTTAGAGTACTATACACTGACAATGTCTCACACAGTTAGAGTATAATACACCGACAATGTCGCACACAGTTAGTGTACTGTACACTTACAATGTCTTACACAGTTAGAGTATCATACACTGACAATGTCTTATACAGTGTACTATTCACTGACAATGTCTTACATAGTTAGAATATCATACACTGACAATGTCTTACACAGTTAGTGTACTGTACACTTACAATGTCTTACACAGTTAGAGTATCATACACTGACAATGTCTTACACAGTTAGAGTACTATACACTGACAATGTCTCACACAGTTAGAGTATCATACACTGACAATGTCTTACATAGTTAGAGTATCATACACTGACAATGTCTTACAAAGTTAGAGTATTATACACTGACAATGACTCACACAGTTAGAGTACTATACACTGACAATGTCTTACACATTTAGTGTATTATACACTGACAATGATGTACGTTATTCTGCTAATTACTTACACAAAAGAAAACATATAGAAACCTTCGACAAGAAATCTAATAAAACAGAAAGACTATCATGACTGACTGAATTCAAAACAAATATGCACATCGTCTTACATAAAGATGTGGCTGACACAGCAAATTATATTCTATACGGCCGGGTCGATGGTGGCAGATATTGGATGTTATTGTCGAGAAGCACGTCCCACAAGCTGTACACTCTGACGTGAGTAGTTAACACAATCCCTATAGACAGAAACAGCTTGGACATTGATGTCTATAACTGCGCATAACGTGAAATGGAATTGTATGGACCCACGTCCACAGCTGGAAACAGGACCCTTTTATTAATCGTGAAGACTAACGTCAATATGCATGGTCTTTTATACAACAGTTTGCGTGTATTCGAGTGTTGTAAGTTTGGGGAAAGATTTGACATTTCTTTCTCATTGAACAGTTAATTTATTTTTTGTTAATTTGAGCGGTCCATCAAAATGAACAAAACCCTATATGTACACTATTTTATTAGAAATGATCAAGTAGACTTTTTATAACGTAGACTACACTTCTCTAGGTAGATATGTTGTATGGCATTTGACGAACGTTTGTGGTTTCCATGACTAACCTGCTCTGGAGCTAGCCAGACCAAATCAAGATTGCGACGTCATTGAAGTAGGCCCACATGTTCCCGGTAATTGGAGCAATTCCTATTAACCTTGCGATGTTTTTCGATAACAACGATTCTAAGGAATTATTGACGAAACAACAACAGCTCAAGGAACGCATTTGCAACACCAAACGATCTATCAAACGTGGTTTGATACCGTCAATACGGAGTTGTGAGTTTGGCAAAGCACGCGAGCAGTTATGCACGTCCACACCATAGTGTAAAAGAAACTGTACGAACACTATATGAGGGCTTTGAAAAGTTAAAAAAAAAGCATTGAGCTAAATTCATATGTATCTTTGAAATACATTTTGTTTAAAATGATCTTTTTCCATTACCGTTCAATCATAAAATGGTTTTACGTTTCGCAGACCGAGTTATATTGATACTCGAGAAACGCATTTAATTTGTCGCAAGAATAGCACTACAGTGCTAATGTTATTACATGTATTTTACATGTATATGCGACGTTAAATAAAGCTTCTTGACTCTTGACTATTTGCTTCATTATAAATTGTCACAACCTACAAATTGCTACGAAAGATTAAAATCTGAAGATGTGAAGATGGCTGTGGCGCTCCCTAAATCCTAAAATAAAGGGAGCGGCACTATATCCGTACTCTGATTGTATTACTACATAGCGGGAACTTACATGGTAATGCTAGGACATGTACTTCATCTAACCCATACAAGGCAAGCAAATATCATTTACGTTCAGCAGAATCACAACTACTCTTTTTTCGGATTTGCTGATAAATATTTAAATCCAACGTGTTCAATGTGGATTCAGTGAACACCTAGCACGAACAGTATGTTAATGTTGACATTGTCAGAGACGGAATGTTATGCCTGTAAGAATCAGTCGTGTCTGTCTAATATGGGTTAAGTAGGCTTGTATTGGTAAAGATCACACTACCAGCTACACAGATCTCGATTTCATGGTTAACTACATCTTATTGAATTACGTCCAAGAAAATTTCCAAAGTGTAACAAACTGGGGACAAACTGTTTATATGTGTGAAGATACGAGCAGTGTGCATGTACATACATGTAAAGGATGCCAGGGTTAATTACGTTTCGCATTCAAAACAGTTGAACATTTGTAAATGGACGAGGGAAGCTAGATAAGTGAATTTGCCTTTGTGTCTACACATTACGTCAGATAATGCTGAAAGCAGCATGAAACGCGCACGTTCTGTTATTACATTAGTATATCAAACAGTGATAAAAAGACAATTTGTTATCTTCTGAAACAAAATCTAAACACTTCCTATCGTCATACTAACTTACACGTAACAATCAGACGAAGTGGTGGTTTGTTGTCTCCACAACCGTGATCGGTTAAGTTGTAAGTCTCCACATGCTTGATCTGTTAAGTTGTTAGTCTCCACATGCTTGATCTGTTAAGTTTTAAGTATACACTCACGTGATCGGTTAAGTTTAAAGTCTCCACACGCGTGATCTGTGAAGTTTGGAGTCTTCACACGCGTGATCTTTGAAGTGTTGAGTCTTCACACGCGTGATAAAATATTTTGAGTCTCCACACGCGTGATTGGTTAAGTTTGAAGTCTCCATATGCGTGATCGGTTAAGTTTAAAGGTTCCACACGCGTGATCTGTTAAGTTGTAAATCTCCACACGCGTGATCTGTTAAGTTGTAAGTCTCCACACGCGTAATCCGTTAAGTTAAGAAAACAACCCTTTAACATTAACAACATGTCTTGGTTGACGAAATGCAGTATTTGCCAAACACATCCATCCGTCCATCACTCCACCCCTCCAATACCTACCTACCTACCCTACATACATCATTAGGAATTTTTAATATCTATACCTTATTTACATGTATTTGAATAGCTAACTTTTACAGTCATTTAGATACGAGATGCCAGTTACCAATATACAAAGAACCGAATAGGATAAGGGCCGGCTTAGAAAGGTTGTATTGTGTATTAATGCTGTTTAAATTATTGACATGAATCCCTGCAACACGAAGTCAATAGATATACGGGGTATACACCTAGTCATTATGTTCTTATATTGTTTTTTTCAATCTTCACCTGCCTACCACCACCTTACTTACTGCAAAACCTCCGATATATCAGCACTTATTCAAACACATTACGAATTTATATTTCAAACATGTTCAAACCAATCCATCTTTTGAATATTTATAAGCACTATGAATACAATATTCTTTAAAACAAATCTTAGTTGTGCTTATCAATAATTATCATATGTAGTTCCCGCAAAAAAGTAATATATTAACAAAGACAGTAGTTATTGCATACAAATAAATTCAATATTACAGTATACAGTTAAAATATTCATAAAGCATATTAAGCAAAACCTTCGCTAAAGAGTTGTCAGGTAACTGTTACTGCTGATGAGGCTATCTTACCAAACAAATGGAATTATCTAGTGATAATCTGCCTATGATATACCAACAACCTGGTTAGAGTTGAAAAAAGCACTTAAATTAAAGAACAAAATTTAAAACAACAACCGGAAATATTGGAAAGAACGCTGGTGGCAAAGCGTACAGTGATACACTGAACATCTGTTAACAAGGACTTCTCAGATATCCGAGGTATGTTACATGTATTGTTGTTTTGTAAACAGCTCTTTTATTATAGCAAACAACGGCTAATCAAAATAGTGATAAACACTGACATAGCAAAGTCAGAGATCAGATACTGATGACAACAGTAAACAAATCTAACGTACATTGCAGTCTCCCAGGTAGAAACCCTGATCATTAGAGGAAGTAAGGCCTGGAATTTACACAGACTTGTAAGATTGTAATATCTGTATAAAGTAAACCTATAAACATATTTATGTTCTTTACATTAGCTTCTCCAGCGGACTTCTTCATCACAAACGGCAACTCAATCCAATGGTCAGTTTTATTGATACGTCTTGGTAAAGATTTCTTTTTTGTAATCATTGAGGTTTTTTTTTATTCTAAATTCTAGGTTTCGTTGTCTATAAATATATGTTTACTCTATCAGTGTGTACTGGTTTTGATAAACAATCAAAATATGATCGTCAATTTTATCAATAAAAATGACCTCCTCTGTTTCAGGTTGATCTTGCCACTGCCATTGTGTTTTTTTCACGACATAACAAAAGAAATTAATACATTGCCGAACTTTTATTTCAAGAATGTAATTTATTTTTCAACATTTATGAGGTCAACATTTAGTGGAGTCCCTAAGGGCAGAAAGTTTGCTCCCGTGGGAATTTTTTGAAGGAAGCAAGAGACCATAATAAGTTGATAGTATAGATAGAGTACTTAAAGAAAATGATTGTTGTCAGTCGCGCATGCGCGTCACGTCGGTTTTAAGACGTCATCAAACCACAATTTTTACTCTTAATAAAAACATATTTTGCGAAATATATGCTTTAATGGATTTGTTTTGCTAGGATTTTTTTTTGCAAAATCTGGTTGCTATAGCCGCCGTTTTGATTATTTCCTAAATTTGACTACTTCCGATGGAGCGAAAAATTGATAAAAGTGCAAAATTTACATGTAACATTATTGGACAACAAACCTTCTACCCTTTATGAACCATTTTTTGCGACAAAACATATAATTGTATTAATTAGGCAATTTTGTTAGTGTTTAAAATTGGTTGCTATGGCCGCCATTTTGCCTATTTCTTAATTTTACCACTTCCGGTGAAGAAAAATGCTATAATCAATTATGTTATATCAGGAAACCACATTTTGAACTCTTTATAAAACCAAATTTTGTGAAATATCTACTTAAATGTATTTATTATGCCAGAATTTTATGGCAAAATCTTGTTGCTATGGCCGCCATTTTGATGACGTGATCAAATTGACCAGACGCGGTTGTCAGAATGACAACAAACTTTTTTTGATTTAGGACACCATAACTTTTCAGAAAATCACCACCTCTAGCTTCCTTCGAAAAAATCCCACGGGATTCCCTCAGGGACTCCACTAATCGGGTTACTAACATGTTCTATGAATCGCGTTTACTAGTCATGGATATATCTACTATGACTCATAGAATATGTCCAGAAACCCAATGTTGTTTTAACCTAATAAATGTTGAAAAAAAGACTCCATTCCTTATATTGACATCTTCAAATGTGTTTTTTTTCGATGCAGTTACGAACAAAATAATACGGCTATTTTCATCATTTACATATTGGAGCAATGTTGGAGAATAGCATTTTCCTCGCAGAAAAAAATTGGAACATCCTGTTGGATGTCCTAGCAACAGTGTGACAACAAAACAAACAAACTGCAGTTTCAACTTCAAAATTTAATTTGTAGAACATTTCACTTAATATGCTAAATAATTAAAACAAACATACATGGACAATAACTAACGGAGCAACCTGACCAACAAGAGGCCCATTTGCACGACGGTATATACGAATCTATAGGAAATCTCTAGTGAATTGCCTGTATCGGGACAGGGATCCGTTATTAATAAATTATCGTTTTTCAACAATTAGTTGAATGCATAAGTAACACCGACGTTCATTAAAAAAAACATGAAGAAAGGAGATGTCCTTTAAAACCTTAAACTTCTTTTAAAACTTTACATTAAGATGTTTTGGTGATATTTGGGATTGATTCACAAGAATTAGGAAGACTTATCATATCAGTTTTGCCACATCTAAAATTCCTAAAACTAAATTCTAAAACTCCTCATCAAATCTTGTCATCGCACGCACGAGATTATCCAATTATGATAATGTTCTGCATAGATTACATGTACTGTTGATACATGCAGTACAATATGGTATATTTACATTTGCATGGCATTGTCACTATATAGCGTATTTGAAAGCTGTGTCGTTGATGGGACTTTACTTACCATGCATCACGAGACACAATTCTTAGCGTATTAAAACAACACTGACTGGAACTACAATATCCAATATAAATAAACATGACGGATGCTGAAATATCGCTGGGCATTGTGAGATTTGACAATGTCATTGTAAATTTATGTGCAAAATAAAAAAAATGAAAATAAAAAACACTTTTATTACAACGAAAACAAGACCAAGGTCTGCAATATCGAACAAAATGCACATCGGTTGAAATCACCAATGCCGACAATGGAAACAATTTTAACGCTCATGCAATTTATCAGAAATATCGTCTGTAACACTGCACTGATCAACAGGGGTTCGTTACAAATGTCTGAAATACAGATATTCTATAGACCTACTGACACATAAGTTACAGACCTACTGATATGAGTCACAACACACATAAACATTTCAGACATTTGTAACGAACCTGTGCTCCGTCGCAAGATCACTCACTTCAAACGCTATCAGTTTCACGCGTCTCGCATCCACGGTTCCTCAGTTTCTAACGAGGCTGTTATAGAGTCTACCGACTGTTGTCAGGTTCCCATACAACCAACAAATACATTCACGCCTGGATTCTTCACAAAATGAGCAAAGAGAAAAGTTCGTGAAGAGCAAGGTCGGATTTACGGTGTTCACTGTATTTGTCCATGCGCGAAATTTGTTCCGGGGAAAAATCGAAACAATTTTAAATCTAACTTTCAGCTCAGATTTCTATTGATAAACTTAAATCACCCGATAGACATATCATACGCAATTGTATTGATACTGAATTGTGGAATAAAATTGAAGTGTTTGTTAAAATTTCAAAGTACTACTTTGTTTGCCAATCAGCACGCGACAATACGCTGTTCAAACTATTGAACGAAATTGTGTGGACTGTCGATAAGGCGGGCATTTTTAATTTTAAATATAAATTATAAGTTAAAAAAGAAGGTAAGAGACATAGAAAACGTAAATATAAGTATTGAACTGTTTTTGTATGGTATTTATGATCTATTTGAATGACACAGCTTTGCAAGAAAACAAATCATAATGCGCTGACATGCTTAAAGGGTTTCTAGCTGGCTCAGACTTTTTTTCGATCGAAGTAATAAAAGCTTATCGTGTTGTTGTGACATGTTTTGGTTAATGTGTGTTATTGTAGGTAATCTACATAATATATTGGATTTAAAGGGATCGCTCAAACAAGGTTCCACATGTGGTTCAGTGTGGCTTACCCATCTGAAGCACCACACATGGTGTCTTTCGTTTTGTTTTAATTTCTCCCAAGTTCATGTCGATGGATGGTCAAATTGATTTTTTTAAATTTCTTTATTGAATGGAAGGGCTTGTGATCCTTCTCTATTAGCCTATATGTTACCCTTTTACCAATGGTATTACCATACTGCTGCGCTTCACTCTAGTATAGTGGAAGCCATAGTATTGGTAAGTCCGAAATGCAAAATATGTTCATACAATTTCCTTCCGAAATATAGCATATACAAATTGTACCATAGATGAAATATCATCCAGTTTTTACCTAGTCAATACACGTTACCTTTTAGTCACTTAATTTATGTTTTGATCATAGATTGAACTTAACTTTCATTGAGAATAGTTCGTTTTTGTATATAAATTCTTCGATGTGAAGGTTCCAAGGACATATCCGGTGTACCAATGCCCTCAATATGGCTACCACCACCGGAGAGCTATAACGTCCTTACCAAATTGGAGCAGAAACAGTGCGTATCGCATGTGATTAGTGTAAATGTCAACCTCGTTACTATCTCCGGTATATCACCACTGTCAATTCTATGTTTATATCTGATTGATATTTAGAACCTCGTTAGTTTTATTCTGGCCTATAATCAATATAGTACAGGTGCACCAATAAATCGCCCCTTTATCGCACATGCGTAGGCGGACATCCTGTTCCGTTTCCGTCCTGCAACAGAACATTTCCATGGCAAAGTACTGGGTAGTTGAGGGGGTTGTGACGGTGTCCTGTCACCGCGATGTGGAGGGTTTCTATAGACAGCAGCTCGCCAAGCTGTGCATTCATCACCAGCTTTAATGCTAATGGGATCAGTCTAAATCTGATAAATATCAAAGACTTCACCTCCTTTCTTATCACGCGTCGTTCTTATCTTCGGAATGACGAGTTTTGTGTACGATAGAACTGTTATAAGTTACGTGATAAAGTAATACGTTTGAGAGGGGTTGTGACCGAAACATTACCTCAAAATGACGGTGTGATGTAAAAGGATTAAATAATAAAACACAGAACTTCTAAAATCTATTTCTGTCTGTTCAACAGCATAAGATAACATTCAAATCAACTGTTTGGTCAATGTTACGAGCGCAACGCAATCACATTCCTTTATTCCTAGATGTAACCTATACGGGCTAACAAAATCAAATGCACTATAAGGTTTTGTATACAATGTACTGTGTTTAACATAGGTAGAAAAGTGACTTATAAGTATTAGCAATACAAGGAATCTATCAAGGATTTCATTCCGAAAATGAGGAAAAATAACACACATTTTCATAACCCCTTCTCAAAAGTCTCAAGATAACAACAAACCACAAAGCTGTGGTTTCAAACTTTGAAATTCATATCTTCCTTATCCTTGTAGGTATTTCCTATCGCTCTATGAACTTCTTTTAACTGCTTTCAGACGGCATTCATAATGAACATTTTTTGTGGTGCCGATATAAACTTTCTTTTTGTTTTTGCATCGTTGTTGTCTTTTCGTATACCAATATCTTCGTTTGGAGTGCTGTTTATTGACACTGTGGTGTATAATTTCTGTTTCTTTTCAACACGTGGAAGGATTTCAACGCAGCTACATTCTACATATACTGTTAAATTGAATGAAAATCTAGGTCCCAGTGATTTGAAGCCTCCTCAGCCTAGCTGTATGATGATTTGTCCTGTCTACACTTAGCTTACGAAGCCAAGGTGTTCTACCGGAGGAGACGCAATATCAGCTGCAACAATGTTTACTTGTAGTCATCAAAACCTTGTTTCTAAAGACAGGTCATCGGTGTCTTCTATAATTAATTGAATACTGATCGTTTCTTACATCATTAGTGACCGACATAAAGGAAACCTCAAAATACTGTTGCTATTTCAAAGTGGAGTTATTGCGCATCACTATAATTAATGAAATTTGGTCTTTAAATAATACATTTGATGTATCCGCCAGAAACCGATATTTACTACATGACACTTGTCATGCTTCTTGGCTTTTCACTTATGTTTACATATATTTTCCCCAAAATCGATATAATATACTAATGTTTTCAAGCAATAGACATCTTAAGTGTTCTCAACATGTGTCTTGTTACCTTACGCGATCGAATTCCTACATACGTCAATGGGGAATTTTATTGTGTGATAGCGGAAAAGAACACTATTTACTATCTTGACATTTGCCTACAGCACGACAAAAATGAACACCACACTCTAAAAAAACGTGACGATTTTCATTTCAACGTTGGCTTTCATTTTCTCTATAGCTGCATTCCATTCGCTCATGCTCCATTGACGTTACATGTCAGCTGTCAGTACTCCAGAGCCTACTCTACGTTCACGATTTCCTGGATATATTCGTCTCTTACAACAATTTAAGTGAGACAGGTTTTAAACCTGAGTGGCTTCAGTCCACTCTTTCCAGTCGTAAACATGACCTGATTTAATTGACTACCATGGCTAAAGACTCGTTCACTATTTCTAAGGTTATGATTACATACATATCACATACAGATTTTACTGATGATGACGGAAACTATCATGCCGTGTTATAAATCTGGCGGAGGAAACGTCTGGTTTCATATTTCTTTCTTTTCGTTTTGTGCCTCTCAGTTCTAGTTGTCCTTGCATATTTTACATAACGTAATATTATACTTGAATGGTTCTTTAAGAAATTGTCAATTTCATTTTTGAAATTGGATGAAATAATTATATCAATATATAAACAACAACAACAACAACAACAACAATACTAAAATGATATTTTAATCCCTAGGATAAATAAACTATGGGTTTAAACAATCAGATACCTGCTATTTTCTTTGTCTATGTGAACAAAACAGGTCACACGGACTCGTTATAATAATTATATTGTTTAGATCAAACTGGATACTTTAATGATAGATCGGGAATTAAAACTCAATCCCACTGATTATCACTGTACAGAAAGCACACAAGTGTCTATAACGATATGATATTAGAAGCGGACACAGAGGCCTTACAGCAGGCGTCCACTAGGTATGAGTATGGAGTTTAATTAACCCACAAATACTAGAGACACGACGAGTCCGTAAGTGTATAACCCCGAGGCCTACTCAAGCAAACATGACGTTGTATAAAAGATGTAGCACAACTGAGGCGAAGAATCGTATAACACTGTCATTTTATTGTATATCGAACAATGTCATTTCCTAAAAGATACGAAATTCCTGATCATTTAGTTTGCCTCGTTTTTTTATTGGTTTTTTTTTGTGTGTGCCAAACAATGACGGCTTTGCTTTAACGTTCTCTCAGCACCTAACAACTTTCTTTATCGATTTATTTTTGCTCGTGGCTTTGTGTTGATAAACTTTTTTTCTAGATACATTTAACCAAAAATCTAATCTGTGCAAAAGTTGCAGTATAAACTAAGTGCAATTCACAGATTATTATTTCGGAATAATTTTTGAATGGTAATTTTACACTAACAGCGAAGTATTTTGCAGACACAATACGTTTATTCACATTCTATCTGAATATAACTTATAAAGTCTTATTTCTTAATTACACCAATAAATAAATCATCTAATTTACCACGGTCATAACGTTATCTTCTTCATATGTGTTACATACACGTTTGATAATAGAAGAAATAGCACACTGAAGAGGAACAATCATATAAGTATAAACACCTTCCTCTTTCTACACAGTCTATACCTCAAATTGAGCAATTTCACATGCATACTATCAAATATACTACTAGTAGATTTTAAACGAATGTAATGTTAATTAACTTACTAATGTCATTGAATGAATATTTTAAACCTTTTTAACAAGAAATAAATGCATATTTATGCAACCTTGCATATTTGATATAGAGCTTAACTGTATCTTTGTATTTGTATCTTTAACTGTGTCTTTGTGTCGACACACCTGTTGTCTTATCTCTCATAACAATATCAACAGGTGCGACAGTGACAATAAGCTATCGTGAAGTTTTTATTCGAAGCTCGATATGCATTGTCAGCAAATAATATAGTTTGCACTTGAAACCAATAACCTCAGAACATTCGGTACACAGTACAAAATAACGGTAACAGGGATTCACGGAAATGCACCCAATAGGACTGCAGGAGATTGACAGAGGAAGCAGCAGTTATACGTAGACCACGGACCACTTTCTAAAGTCACGCTATGCTGACGTTTTCATTTCTCTTGTTTACCAACGACAATCCTTATCCCACGTTTATTGTTTGAGAACAGCACGACATGTAAGCAGATGTCGCGGAAAGTACACAATTATATAGTATCGACTTTAAAATGCTCACTTCGTGATCAATGGCGTAATCGACGTAGATGGTGACAGCTGGAGATCTAGAGGTGTTGAGGCCAGAGAAGAGAGAGGGAGAGAACGGGGTAGGACGAAATGATTTTGGCTGTCGGTATATTCCTGCTCGGTATCTCCCAAGGGTGTCTGATTCTTTGTAAAAGTACTACTTATAGCTGTATAAACATGCAGAGCACAGCTTTCCTTTGGTTATTTCGTTTCGTCCTTAGTTCTTTAGGGGTACATGAACTAAATGAATGCGAATACTAGCATCATCTCATGATCACCGTTGTAGCCTAGCGGATAATGGGTAGGGAAATTCATATCAACAAACACTGCCTGGCTGGTCAACGTGAAGTTATAACACGGATGCTCCGTTAATAAATAGCAACGATGAAGAAAGAGTTTATGCGTGGTTAATAAAAGTAATGTATTACAAACACAACTACGTGGCTGGTTGACATCCATAGCTACATGATTTAATCGGCAGGACAATACAGTGACATCCAGACCGGCAGAACAATACAGTGACATCCACACCGACTGAACAACACAGTGACATCCAGACCGGCATGGTTTAACCGGCAGAACAATACAGTGACATCCAGACCTACATGATTTAACCGGCAGAACAATACAGAGACATCCAGACCTACATGATTTAACCGGCAGAACAATACAGAGACATCCAGACCTACATGATTTAACCGGCAGAACAATACAGAGACATCCAGACCTACATGATTAAACCGGCAGATCAATACAGTGACATCCAGACCTACATGATTTAACCGGCAGAACAATACAGTGACATCCACCCCGACAGAACAATACAGTGACATCCACACCGACAGAAGAATACAATGACATCCATTCCGACAGAACAATACAGTGACATCCACACAGACAGAACAATACAGTGACATCCACACCGGCAGAAGAATACAGTGACATCCAGACCGGCAGAACAACACAGTGACATCCAGACCTACATGGTTTAACCGGCAGAACAATACAGTGACATCCACACCGAGGGAACAGTACAGTGACATCCACACCGACAGAACAGTAGAGTGACATCCACACCGACAGAACAATATAGTGACATCCACACCGACAGAACAATACATTGACATCCACACCGACAGAACAATACATTGACATCCAGACAGACAGAACAATACAGTGATATCCAGACCTACATGATTTAACCGACAGAACTATACAGTGACATCCAGACCTACATGATTTAACCAACAGAACAATACAGTGACATCCAGACCTACAAGATTTAACCGGCAGAACAATACAGTGACATCAAGACCGGCAGAACAATACAGTGACATCCAGGCCGGCAGAACAATACAGTGACATCCACACAGACAGAACAATACAGTGACATCCACACCGCCAGAACAATACAGTGACATCCAGACCTATATGATTTTACCGGCAGAACAATACAGTGACATCCACACCGACTGAACAACACAGTGACATCCAGACCTACATGGTTTAACCGGCAGAACAATACAGTGACATCCAGACCGGCAGATCAATACAGTGAAATCCAGACCTACCTGATTTAACCGGCAGAACAATACAGTGACATCCACACCGGCAGAACAATACAGTGACATCCACACCGACAGAACAATACAATGACATCCATTCCGACAGAACAATACAGTGACATCCACACCGACAGAACAATACAGTGACATCCACACCGACAGAACAATACAGTGACATCCACACCGAGGGAACAATACAGTGACATCCACACCGACANACCGGCAGAACAATACAGTGACATCCAGACCGGCAGAACAATACAGTGAAATCCAGACCTACATGATTTAACCGGCAGAACAATACAGAGACATCCAGACCTACATGATTTAACCGGCAGAACAATACAGTGACATCCACACCGGCAGAACAATACAGTGACATCCAGACCGGCAGAACAATACAGTGACATCCAGACCGGCAGAACAATACAGTGAAATCCAGACCTACATGATTTAACCGGCAAAACAATACAGTGACATCCACGCCGACAGAACAATACAGTGACATCCACACCGACAGAACAATACAGTGACATCCACACCGACAGAACAATACAGTGACATCCACACCGACAGAACAATACAGTGACATCCACACCG
>NW_018404995.1:889925-904265 GCF_002113885.1 Mizuhopecten yessoensis
CAGAACAATACAGTGACATCCAGACCGACAGAACAATACAGTGACATCCAGACCGACAGAACAATACAGTGACATCCAGACCGACAGAACAATACAGAGACATCCAGACCGACAGAACAATACAGTGACATCCAGACCGACAATACAATACAGTGACATCCACACCGGCAGAACAATACAGTGACATCCAGACCGACAGAACAATACAGTGACATCCAGACCGGCAGAACAATACAGAGACATCCAGACCTACATGATTTAACCGGCAGAACAATACAGTGACATTATAGGCACCGTTGGCTTGCTGACAGCTCCTGTTGGCCATGTTGTGTCAGACATGTTAACATGGTCTTAACTTGCTGTATAGGTTAATGTTTGCGGTTCTACTTTCTTGTAAAATCATCAATTGTCCGCGTGAAATTAAGTGTTATTCATATTAAAATATTCTCGAAGTATTCAGACTAGTTTGGTTCGCTTTTCCCTTAAATAACCTCGATAACTTATTTGTATAACCTTTGAACTTCATTGGTCAAATAGGTCCCTTGAGATCAATAGAATAAAAAGTACAATATTTCACATTTATGAACTTCTTTCCCAAACACAAAAATAAGCATACATTGAACATGGGAGAGTGTCTTCATGTAGATGTTTACTGACATCTGTGTAAGCCGACAACTGTATAATTTGTCTTCTTCAGGTTGTTGTTTTCAAAATTGACGAAATTGAAGAAATTCATTTCTTAATTCCAAATAGATACGGTCGTGTCGCTGAAAATCACTCAAGTTTACACGTATAACTTGATTTAATATCAATCAAGATATATACTCTACCTCTTCACGATCAACTGCTGTAACCAGGACACTTTTGAACAGTCATATACTCGCCGTTCTATATTCGCCCTGTGTTAACTAATTTCGCTTTCCACATGTGATTACGATATATAGTATGTTACCTTTTCTAATATTCACTGTCATGAAAAATAGATAGGAAAGTGTCGACCTCGGTGTGAGAGAGCCTGGCAACAACAGTGACAATTTCAGTGTGAGAGGACCTACGGAGGGGCAGTTCGACGACGGCCGGAGAAGACCTAGATAAGGGCAGTTCCACTTCGGCCGGAGAAGACCTAGATAAGGGCAGTTCCACTTCGGCCGTAGAAGACATAGATAAGGGCAGTTCGACATCGGCCGGAGAAGACCTTGGTAACGGCAGTTCGACGTCGGCCGGAGAAGACCTAGGTAAGGGCAGTTCGACGTCGGCCGGAGAAGACCTTGGTAAGGGCAGTACGACGTCGGCCGGAGAAGACCTTGGTAAGGGCAGTACGACGTCGGCCGGAGAAGACCTAGGTAAGAACAGTTCGACGTCGGCCGGAGAAGACCTTGGTTAGGGCAGTTCGACGTCGGTCGGAGAAGACCTAGGTAAGGGCAGTTCGACGTCGGCTGGAGAAGACCTTGGTAAGGGCAGTTCGACGTCGGTCGGAGAAGCCCTAGGTAAGGACAGTTCGACGTCGGCCGGAGAAGACCTTGGTAACGGCAGTTCGACGTCGGCCGGAGAAGACCTAGGTAAGGGCAGTACGACGTCCACCAGAGAAGACCTAGGTAAGGGCAGTTCGACGTCGGCCGGAGAAGACCTTGGTTAGGGCAGTTCGACGTCGGTCGGAGTGCAGTGAAGCAACGAACAGTGTTGGCGTCGGTTTGAGTGGACCTAGGCAGAAGCTGGGAATGTCGACGTCGGTGCGAGATGACCTAGTTACGGGCAGTGAGCACGTCGATGAGAGAGCTCATAGCTATGGGCATTTTCAAGGTTGGAGAGAGAGGACTTAGCTCTATGGCCAGTTTGGACGTTGGTGTGAGAGGACCTAGCTACGGCAGTGTTGACGTCGGTGTTAGAGAACTTATATACGGGTAGTGTCGACGTCGGTGTGAGGGGACCTAGTTACGGACAGTGTCGATGTCGGTGTAGGAGGACCTAGTTAAGGTCAGTATCGACGTCAGTGCGAGGGACTTATCTACGGTCAGTCACATTGGATGTCTGTGGGCACATGAACAGGTGGTAGGCTGCTTACCTTTTACGACGAGTAATAATCAGACAGAAACAATTGCAATCTTGTTAGTCATAAATATCTTATACAACAATTCGTAGACGTCTTATCAACTCACAAACAATCACTTAGGTACATGTTTGATGCAGGGACGTGGGTGATAATGTGGTTTGTAAGCATGCATAATTGACTGCTGAAGTTTATGGCAGTCTCTACTGAGTAGTCTTGTTGTTTTATGGATATTGTCTTACAATGTAGCTCTGAGATGTGGTGTACCAAGCTTTCCGAGGAAATAGTGACAGGTAATCTTCATTATATTTCACCAAACCCAATCCTCGCCCGGTGTTGTGTATATTAAAAAGATTTTTTAATCATTTCTTTCATTGGAATCTTTGTTATTTATATTCATGACATGTTTTCTCGTTAATCTGTCTTCTCGAACAAAGGACATAAAGTAGCTTGCTATCAACGCTATTTGATTTTAATCTTCAATCAGAGAAAGTCTCTCGTCATTTTATCTAAGAGGTATAACGAGTAACATGCTTTACGTCTTCTGCATGTTCTCAACACCTGTATAAGTATCGGTTGTGTATTCCGACATCCTGGCTAGTTAGACCTATACTAGGTGTCGGTTTACAGAGGTTAAACTGTATATGAGCCGAAAGACAAAAGCAGTGTTAATGCGGTTGGTTCTATTGCGAAAATCCCATTAAAACCTGCCTATTCCGTCTTTGCGTATTGCAGAGTTATCTTCTCTTGGGAGCAGGTATTGATTGTTACGTCACTTTTTTGTGAGAGTAACGTCATCATTTTTTGAGAAAACGAAGTAATTTTCTCACACAGACCAATGACGTAACAATCAATACCTATTCCAAGGAGAAGATAACTCTGCAATACGCAAAGTCGGAATATGCATTCATGCAATATATAGGTCATCAATACCTGTAATATTTAACACATTAGATATGTTATTTCCTATAATCATGACTGGATGTACATTCACAAAGCTACAACGACGACTACCAATTAAGACGATGTCCCGGTCAAAATTGAATATATATATATATATATTTATATGGAAACAATTATAAATAATAAAATTCTACTATGAATACCAAAATATTAACAGATCAATAAATAAGAAAAAAATGAAATAACAATGAGATGCTTTACAGTTTGCCTTCACGCAATACAAAGAGAGTCTGGATTAATATACATACGACTTTTAATGATTCTACATGTAGACCATTTTGCTCTCTGTGG
Organism: Mizuhopecten yessoensis; assembly: GCF_002113885.1. NCBI lineage: Eukaryota > Metazoa > Mollusca > Bivalvia > Pectinida > Pectinidae > Mizuhopecten > Mizuhopecten yessoensis. Next base: position 893,227 of record NW_018404995.1, read on the forward strand.
AGTATAACATGTAGATAGATAGACCATTAACCGAGATTCATTAATGTTTTACGGAACGGGATAGAGGGTGAGACTCTGTACATAGCGTTTGTCTCCAAATCACCTAACGAGACACATACACTATGTACATGTATCTTAAAGTCCATTGTTTAGGTCTATACAGTGACGTATTACCATTTTATTCATAATAACACAATAAGTGGTATAACACACAAAACAAATAAAAGGATGTATCATCACATGTATGTCCCTGGCAATAGCCACTGTCATATGTGACAAGGTGTTATTATTTTCATGCGATAGCCAGCTTAGTTGATAAACAGTTTTTCTCTTTCTTGAACATGAGAACGGTCATGTATACGGGCCCTGAATTTGGAAGTCCAGATTTTTTTCTACGTTTCCATTGATTGTAATCGTTAAATTGCTGTCAGTTTCATTATTTTGTAATTTTCCACGTTTGGGTGTTTATTTATATTTTTCAACTCGTATGGAAAAATATTATACCCGTATAATTATATTGATATGATGCCCTTTGTCACCACTCGTCCGGATATAAGTCCCCAGAACAGGGACCTTGGACTGATATAAGGACCTCAGGTTGATAAAGGGTTATGCCAACAAAATACTGATATGTTAACCTTTAACGAATGGGAATAGAGAATATATAATAATCAATGTATCAGGGCGGAGGTAAGTGTAGCAACAAGAATAAAATCCCGTTGTACTGCCTACGTTATAGTGCACATCTTTCATTTACATTGTGTCATTTAATCCGATAGTTACTCCTCATCAATTCTCATGGCTTCCGAGAATTAGCTTCATTACCAACAGCACCACGTACCGCCTACACAAGAACATATTTAACGATCAACGGAACTTCTTCATTGAATAGAAAGGAATAAATATGCACTATGTCTTATTAAAATGATCGAAGGTATTAAGTTCGTGAGAAAGCCTTTTATCTTTTAATTACTAACACTAGTTCTTACCATTATGTCACCGTGCTCTGCTCGTTAGGGGAAGGAGTATTCTTGCGGTAACCCACAACATGAACCTGCTATTTTATGAGGCGATCTAGGCCCACCAATCTTACCTGCATAATTGAGAGATTTCTCCATAAGGATATTAAATACTTTCCACCAACTGACTAAGCATATTTCTAAAATACCATAACACACGTTCGTAATAGCTACATGCTGTTTAATGTATATTTAAAATCGATCATTTTAAGGAAATGATTTGTAAATTTTCAACGATAATTAAAACAGTACATAGTATCAACAGGAGACCATTATCGACACCTCTGAACTAACTTCGGTATCAATTACCGACTATGTATACAGTTCGGCACTAAACACTCCACCATCCAAAAACGTACCCTAATACAATCTTTGGCAGTTGTGGATGAGGTGAGATAATACTTAGACGGAGTCATCCACGGTACACAATGGGCCACACAACACAAAGCACATAGTAGGGTACAATACCCGATTTAAGGTGCGACACTTCAACTTGATAAAAAAAGATTTTAAGCAATTATAGATGAAAGAGTCTACGAGATATTCTCCAGAAAAAGCGATGCATAGAATAGACTAACGGATGAAGTGTAAACCTATAGTTCTCACAACTGGTGGGAGTGAAATGAAAAGCCAACATAGAAACTTTTATTTTAGGATTATTAAAGAGCCTGTTCGTAATCAATATTTTCTAGAAAGAATTTGTGGCGTTTCACAGTAACAACCAGATCAACGATACCATTGCTGACCGAAATACTTACAAACTTGCGGACCAACACTTTTTTGATGACCTGTTATATTTATTGGTGAAGAAAAAACAAGAAAAATACCAAAATGAAGTGCCAACAAAACATAAAATGAACGCCAAATCTATTAAACTATGACATAATATAAACAAAGGAAACATTTAAATGTAGATCATTGCAAAATTGCAAGGATGGTATTCCGGAAGAGTAAGCGTCTTCTATTTCATTGACGACACCCTCGCTATAAATCTACATAAAATCCAAGTAATACCATGTCATTAGACCGAGAACTCAGGCAGTGAAAACAAAACCACAGGACATAACAATGAGAATAATCCAAAACATCGACCGTCAATTCACACGAAGAGATTTTCCCAATACGATCATGTTAGTTTTCTTTAATTTGCAAATTTGGAAACACTCTTTTGCATGTCAACATCTATAAATGAGTCCAAGCAAGCTCATGAATCCCTATTCAACTGCGACATATGAACACCTTAAATAGGGAAAGCGACGATGTTACTGTCAAGAAAGGGAAAGTCAACGATCTGAAAGTCGAACTCCTCCTGCTTATCGCTTAGTACATAAGTCAGCCGCTCCTGTTGGTCATGGTGTAAGTTAGGACCGAGGAGTGCGGCTGAGGTATAGAGTCTCGATCTGTTATGTCACATTGATATCAATTCAAGCTCAGGAGGGTTTATACGATCAACATAGTCAATTTCTTATTGATATATCTGAATGTGAAATTAAAAGTCTTGACTAGGGTTTTTTGTTACCAGTCCTGATACGCTCATCAATAAATTTAGGCTCATATGAAAACAAAACCTATCGGCAAGAAGAGGGACGCCTCATTGTTTCCATAGGAATGCCTACAGTCTGCGAGTAAATATAACCACAGCACAAATATATTGTCAACCAGGACTCAATCTTTCTCAAAATATATTTTATTTTGGCCTTTGTTGTTCTGTTCACAAGATATCCTCCAAAATAATTTACAACCATATATACATGTATATATACTTTTGTTCACCTGCCACGGAAAAGAAAGCTATTACAAATAGAGAACAAAGACATTTCCTCAGATTTCAGGGCCGAAAAGTTAAAGTTTTGATAGATTAAACGTTTTTGAGGGAAGGATGTTCAACAATGATCATACGATCTTTTGAATTCTTCATAAGAAAAACACAAATGTATGCCAAAAAAGTCACAAGTTTCCAACTTAGCCATTTTTACAGATTTTATTTGCAAATAGTTTTACAATACGAATAAGAATCCTGCTGCATAGACCGTCTCAAAAGCCTTTTAGAAAGTAAGTAATACACTACTGCTCTAACATAACTCAAACATAAAGTCGGTGTATAGGGTACTCACTTGAATGATTTATAACGTATGATTAACTGGTTCTGACTCTTGTGCTGTGTGTAACGTTCGGTGTTCTACAAGGTTTAATTTTAACTCCACAATTATTTTTAATCTTTATCAATGGCATGCCTTATACACGACGTTTTTGATAATCCCTGGTGATAAAATGCGTTTTAACACTTCATGATAAGATAGAATGTAAACAGTTACATAGTGGTGTGGACGGAGTTTATCATCGAAGCACAGAAAGGAGTTTGGATGTAAATGTTAATAATCGCTGTCAATTTAAGTTCATTGGAAAAAAAGGTCGGTGCGTACATCTACAGTATGTGCGGGGTAACATGTGTATACAACTCAATACAGTGGTGTCGAAACCAGTGTCAATATTCCTGTTTAAATAAGTGCATGTATCAGTCTGACTAAAATTGCTCTTTTAGGAATTTTATATAAAATAATATATGATGTGGTCCCTTTACCGGACCACTTACACTAATCCATTATATGAATAGGACGAATATGGTTATGGCTATGAAAAATATGTTACCAAGTTTGGAAAACTTATATTTTAGACACCCTTTCATCTGTTTATCTGCATGTATAACTTGCCTTTATGATAGGTCTGTAGTTGTAAATGCAGTTTCTTACTAGATTCTATGTACCGGGAAGATTTTATAAACATTGTTTTGTTTTTATTATCAGATCAATATCCACAATCATTCTTTAAATTAAAAAATTAACAATTAAATATGGAAATTAGGTGCCACTTACCATCTTGTTTTAAGGAACCTTAATAACAATTTTTTATATCATCATTTTTTTATATACCATAATTGATATCAATGTAATATGTTCGTTGAAATTGCATATCACTTATTGTTTATCAATTCTTTTAATGGACCTTTGGGTCTGTTGAATCAAAAAATAAAATGAATAACGGTTTTCTACCAGACAGGGTTAAATTTACCCAAGTTAAAAGCATCATCATGGTAAGATAATCATATTGACTTTTAATGTTTGCCTTTGTCAAGAATGCATCTATTACCGAGAGGTTGAACAGCATCATTTTATTGAATTTGCGACAACTGCCGTATGTTGAACCGGAAACTCCTCTGAAGCAAGTGGTTCCGTATCTGTTTAATAGTTTGATACTGTTAGTTATATAATCCATTTTTTTTTTGTCTATTACTATTCCTAATCGGGTTTGGCAGACCACTTTATTTTCGTTTAAAAATACAGACAAAAAGAATTGTACTATCAAAAAACTCTGGAACATCTTATGATTTTTTTTTTCATGTGTAAGAAAAGGGAACACAATTCTGTCCGTTGTAATGTTAGCAAGGTAAAATAACAGACCCTCTATCTTGTTTCTTAATCCCAGTGGAAGAAAAATTGATACATATATTTACAGATTGTTATGTAAAAGCATCCAACATTAGTATCCCAAAATTGAAATATTTCAAATTAATCACAAGACACGCAATATTGTGCATTTTCAAGATAGCAATATATGTATAGTAGTACTTAATGTGAGAACATGGTAAATGCACGAAAGGGACTGAAAGCTTTTTCGATTAACATTTGATGAAAATATATGTTCAGCACCTTGTAAACCGTTATAAATTACATTTAAACATGACAAAAAAAAAGCGTACTCGCGTTTTAACTTTGCTTTTTGTAATCTGCTTTAAGGTTCGAACAACCTGTCAACAGAGGTATGGGAGATGACTTGTACCTGTAGATATACCAACGTCTTACAGGTGACTCATACTTACAATGAAACACCATGTAGAAATGTAACACGCACCTGCGACAGTGTTGGATATGTTTGTGAGAGTTAAAACATCAACCTGAACATATACCAAAGGCCAAAACCGGACCCTCCAGACTAGACAGAAATAACTAATGCTTCGTCACTGGGTCCTCAATAACATCTTGGTATATTGACTGTAAAGAGAATAAAGTTCTGAACTTGCTACTCGCCGATTTAAGGTGATAACCTATCTATTTTACCTACAGGCATGGTCTATCTTGTTATTCATATAACCGGAGAGTGTCACATGTGATTTGAAAACTTTTGGTTTCGAGTTCTGTTATATATACATATATATTGAATTCATGATGTCTTCCCTTTTGCTTTGGTGTCTGTTCAATTGTTTGTTACCTTTTCGTGTCGACCTTGGGTACATCTTCGATATCCAACAATTCCGTTCTCGAAATTGGAAAGATATCAGAATGCTTAGATTTGGAAGATTTAATCAATGTATGTGTTTTTATTTCAATGCTTTCTTTGAACATCAATGAAATCAATTAAGTAAGTGTCCGTGACATTTCTGTGTAAAGATATACTTGTCATCAGTATTATTCATTCTAAAATAATGCGATTGCTAAAGAAATTGTCGACATTGTATTAGAGCAACATGTCTTGATTCAACTAAATGCACCAACAAGCAGTCAGTTTGAATCTGTGGTAAAGCGGAATTACTCCAATATGTGTGACCCACATTTTGTATTTTATGATTCGATTTATTCAGAACTAAAAGCTACCTACAGCAATCGACTTGACAAAGACGTTACATTACATGTAGTGATGGTATATGTAATGATAGTTAACAAGACACATTAACGCCGGGAGCATGCACCTCCTACAGCAGGCGGAACGCTGTACGATTACGGCAAAGCAAACGTAAGCACACACACAAATATATATATCTCCTAATGTCTTTTCACAGATTGCAATTATACGTGTCTATTACATCAATAGAAACAGAAATAAAACCCGTGAATGTTACAAAAGTGACTTAATTTGTAATTTTAAAAGCAGCGGATGTCGCGTACACAGAGCGTTTGTAGGACATCGCTATTACCAGATATTCTTTGTCACACCGACGCTTAAAGCTAGTAAATGTTCCATCACGACAGCTATTACGTGACGCGTTATTTCCTCGTACATATCCTCTCCTAAGGCTCGGTAGGTACATACATGGCTCGTGCGGCACCAGCTCTGACGTAATTCCAGATTTATCTATCGTAATATCGTCTACTATGGCCCCATTTCCGAAAAAGGCTTCAAATGCAGAAATAGTCAATAAGACAATAAGAATGCTGCAGAAATGTCTGCGGGTTAAGTAACCAGCTAAATCTCTGTCTCCCAAAATAGCGCAACGCTAATACCAACATAAGCTCTTTTCAATCTTACGTCACTGCATTAGTTTTTTCATTTAACCGCAATTAACACAAATAATTTAAGTCACAGTAGCGTTGTATCAACGCTGTTACACTAATACTCTTACCACAACAACGCTATCGCGTGTTGTTCATAGGTACGACTTTCGTTTATAGTATAATATTTACTCCATCTCAAAAGATGCCGTTCTATCTAATGCATTGTTTTATAGTGTAGTGTGATGCTGTGTCATGAGCAATAAGATCCGACATAAACGTGATAATTGATACACCTAACTGAGTTTGTCGTCTTACGTAAATATCCAAGATACTGATAAATCAATGTGTTTTTCATATAAATTCCTTCTCCTCAATCAAACGTGCGTAAAACGCTCTTGATGCACCACGTTGAATAAGTGACTTTTAAGGAGGAAGCTTATCTGAAATTGGAAGAATACCTTCATTGCTGTGATATCTAAAGGACGTTTAAACACAACATTGTATGAACTATTTTGTTTTGTGTTGCTATAACGTAACAGAACAGCATTTACGTCATTGAGCAACATTTGTTTCGTTTGAAAACACCAATACGTATAAAAAGTCAACTACATTTGCAATTGGTGTACATGTATATTATAAAAGAGGAAAATAGTTTAAGAGAAATTCTTACAAAAAATATTAAAATTTTCAGTTAAATCAACTTTGTTTATAAGGTTGGGTCAACTCAAATGTATTTATGTATCTTTTTAATATTGTTTTACATTTTGTTTTGACTACATGTGATAGTAAAGTGTCATTAGATCGGAAACCGTTTAAGTTGATATGAATAAGCTCATTACATATATACATTGTTGTTGTCCTGTCAACATGAATAAAAAGTTCCCCTGATGTACCTCTAAAGAGGAGAAAGCGCTAGGGAAGTCGGAGAAACTATTGTCTTTAATATATCTATATATATATATATCTCGAATGTATCGAATGATTGACGATCGTTAAAATAAAGTTACGAGCGCGGATCGACATACATGCTCTAAACTGTTTTTTTAGCTAATTGGTGGATGAACTTATTAAAAGTTTAAGCGTCAAAATGAAGCTATATTTCCACAAAGAAATTATAAACAAACGGAAAAAGCAAAGCATTAACAAATAACACCAAGTGAACCGCCTCTGAGATCCGGGATTATCTTTCTTATTAGTAGGACATCATCTGGCAGTGTATTTGTTATTGCTACAGACAACAATTCCCTACAGGGACGGTTAAATCACATTAGTGATCAGCTGGTCCCTCTAACCCGGATTTTAAGATTAAGAAAACAACTGTTGTTGACCTTTTAAGTGTTTTGTTTCGCTTCTTTTTTTGGCAGATGATTAACCTTTAGGTACCTGTTTAGTGTCGGCCGTTGACAATTGCGAGGCATGCATTTACAATGTAAAGGTCATAATGTGTTACAATAACAGTTCTATGTTATTTTTCTAGATACCCTAGATATCTTAAAAATTAGGTTCAAACAATCAGTTTGTTTGTTTGTTTGTAGTTTACGTCCTAATATTTACATTTGCACTGCATAGTGCCTAGATAACTCTACTGGTCCCATTGTAACATATTTTCCAATGAACTACAACGGGGATTAGGTCAGTGTAGTGATACACTGACCTTATTACCGCCAAGTGGTGATGTTCCGCTGTGTTGTGTCTTAAAATGTTACTGTATGACAGTTAAATCGCTAAATGACCACAACATATATGTTAGTTTACGAATTGGTAATTGACATATATGCATTTAAATAAAAAAAAAAATCAATTATTAAATTGATGTGTATACTGTGGAACTTTCTTGTTGGNGCTTGCGATATATTTAACATGGTGCGCTAACGCGCACCATTCAATATATCGCAAGCCCGATGTAGTTTACACGCCAATAAACGTCAAAAATATGACAACCAATCCTTAATTAACAGCTTTGGCCATTTAAAGACGTGCCAGGTTTTGGTGGTGGAGGAGGAAAGGCGGAGTTCCTGGAGAAAAACCACCGACCTACGGCCAGTACCTGGCGAATACCCCACGAATGTTTCGTACCCGCGACACAGTGATGGAGGGTTAGTGGTAGCAATATGTCAGACGCCTTTACCACTTGGTCACGGCGGCCACCAAACAATAAGACGGTTGGGGCATGATATGCTGTTTCCGTCAGTGGGCGTAACAGGTATAAGCTATTAGACGACATTCTTATTTAAAAAGGTTGTATCAATATATTATCAATACAACCAATTCTAGTCGTTTATTTCATCAGGATTGTTATGAATTTTCCTTTATATGGTCTGCCACGAGCTAACCATTTCTGTTACAATAGGTCTTCAAGGTTAAGCTCAAACTATTTCGAAGTTGAATGTTAAAGTTATAACCTTACCGCAGCAAGCTTATGTCAATGGGAATCATTTTCATTGTAATGTCATAATAAAACTTACATTAAGGATAAAGGGGTATGTTGTTAGTTTTTTTTAGCTAAAATCTTATATGCTAAGTAAAGCCCCAGTTACATCGGGCCTGCGACCAGGATACGACCAACATCCTGTAGCTGCGACTGAAAAAATGTTGGAATCGGAGACAAATCAACAAAGATTGTGCGACTAGTCGTTAAGGTAGTTGGTGTTTGCACAATAAAAATCAGTCGCAGCAAGATCGTGTTCAAAACTTCCTACCTGCAATAAGTCGCAGACAGGTCTTACGTAGTCGTGCGGCCATTCGCGCATAGACGCAGCACATGTCGTGCATGCACGCGGGTCTAGTAGTCGCACGATTGGTCGTGTCACCTGCCGTTCGATCCCTGGTTGCACGACCTTACGATTGGTGGTACCACCAGTATTTAGCTCTCGGACGAGTATAATTAGAGTGGAGTTAAAGTAACTCTCCTTTACGACACCCCAAAGAGAGTTGTGGCGAGTATACAATTTGTGCCGGGCATAGAACTCATGTTGGCTGGCACTGATGCACGATTGCAAACGTTTCTATCTGATCGAGCGACCCATCGACCGACCGGCTGCTACATGATGCGATTGGTTGCGATCGCTCACACGAGTGGTCGCAGTGGCCACGATTGATCGTACGATCAATCACTGATCGCCACGACTAATCGCTTGATTACTCACGATTGATCTTGTCCAATCGTTGTTAATCGCACGACAACTCGTACCACCAGTCGTGTAATGACCTACCACCAGTCGTGTAATGACCGACCACCAGTCGTGTAATGACCTACCACCAATCTTACGAGCAATCGCAGTGTGCGATCGCCAATTGAGATCGTAGAAAACATTGCCGATTGGTTGGACCTCCGCCGAATTGCCACGATCTGGTGTGACCGGGACTTAACATGATGAAAGCCAACTTTTTAAAACAACGAGAAAGCGAGTTATCCGAGCACTTTTGCTGCTATCGAGAAAACGTAAAATAAGTACTTTTACTGCTTTCTCTTTAACTTGAATTTTTATCTCAAAATATAATAATGAAAGCTTTTTAAAACGTTCATCCAACTGTCTCACTCTTACAACAAGACTCCATGTGGTAAAAGGAAATACGTGGTTGTCATATTGCAACTTTATTTGATTTAAAACAATTATGTAAAACGATATATCTGATTATATTAATATTTCTTGTTGGCCTGGAAACTCGCGCGCAGGGGTCTTAATGTTGGAGGAAACCGAAGTATCCGAAGACACCCACATGATCAGGCAGGTGAACCTGTACACGCCTGATCAGGCAGGTGAACCCCGGCCGCCTTGGTGAAAGGCGAGTGCGTTATATAAAGCGTTTACCTACATATATCTAGACAGGTGAATATAAGTCGCACTAATAGTAATATTTGATGTAGCAATATGCGGGACTCGAACGCAAAACATAATACTACTTATTGCTTTCAGTATGATTTGTCACACAGAAGAATACCAACTGAATTTTAACTAATGTAAGTTGTCATGGTTTCATCTTCCATAACCACAATACAAACGCATCTATCCTCAATCTCAATAAAGCACTGGATAAATACAAGTTATAAGACCACATCTAAGATAGCATATCAGTATAATGATAAACATGCCCGTCCTACATCAGTGCTTGGATGTAGAGTTAACGGAGCGTATTGTCTGCTTCCAAGCTACTGACGGAAAAGACAGATGCTCTCTATCTGATTGTAGGTCCCAATGCAATTCAGACTGTCCTATTAGGAACCTAGTAGTATACTTCGACACCTGAAAGACCGTACAAAAACATTCGAACGTGATGACGAGAGCACGTTTCTACCAAATTGGACACAGTTTGTTGAATGTATTCGATATGGCTTCACCAACGGTGCATGTAAGCCGTAGTAAACTCATTGGTAATACCATAGTACACTCATTGGTAAGACCTAGTGCATTCATTGGTAAGACCTAGTACATTCATTGGTAAGACCGTAGTACACTCATTGGTAAGACAGTAATACACTCATTGGTAAGACCGTAGTACGCTCATTGGTAAGACCGTAGTACACTCATTGTTAAGACCGTAGTACACTCATTGGTAAGACCGTAGTACACTAATTGGTAAGACCGTAGTACACTCATTGGTAAGACCTTAGTACACTCATTGGTAAGACCGTAGTACACTCATTGGTAAGACAGTAATACACTCATTGGTAAGACCGTAGTACGCTCATTGGTAAGACCGTAGTACACTCATTGGTAAGACCGTAGTACACTCATTGGTAAGACCGTAGTAC
>NW_018404995.1:904382-941821 GCF_002113885.1 Mizuhopecten yessoensis
TAGTACATTCATTGGTAAGACCTAGTACATTCATTGGTAAGACCGTAGTAAACTCATTGGTAAGACCGTACTACTCTCATTGGTAACACCGTAGTAAACTCATTGGTAAGACCGTAGTAAACTCATTGGTAAGACCGTAGTACACTCATTGGTAAGACCGTAGTACACTCATTGGTAAGACCGAAGTACACTCATTGGTAAGACCGTAGTACACTCATTGGTAAGACCGTAGTACACTCATTGGTAAGACTGAAGTACACTCATTGGTAAGACCGTAGTACTTTCATTGGTAGGACCGTAGTACACTCATTGGTAAGACCGTAGTAAACTCATTGGTAAGACCGTAGTACACTCATTGGTAAGACCGTAGTACACTCATTGGTAAGACCTAGTACATTCATTGGTAAGACCTAGTACATTCATTGGTAAGACCGTAGTACATTCATTGGTAAGACCTAGTACATTCATTGGTAAGACCGTAGTAAACTCATTGGTAAGACCGTAGTACTCAAATTGGTAAGACCGTAGTAAACTCATTGGTAAGACCGTAATACACTCATTGGTAAGACCGTAGTACACTCATTGGTAAGACCGTAGTACACTCATTGGTAAGACCGTAGTACGCTCATTGGTAAGATCTCGTCTACGTATGCAAAGTCCTTTTACACAATATTCCTGTTACAATGACGAGCGCTAAGGAAATTCAAAACAGTGGAGCTCAGCGGGTCGCCCAATCTCGAAAACGAGAATGTATTACAGGTGTGCAGTGTTTTCTCCAGTTGTTGTCTACACGATACGGTCGTAATACACGATTTTCGGGTTGCTTTCGTACTAAATACCCTAATCCCATTCCCAGTGCACCTTGTATTTTTGGCGAAAATAGTGTAGTGAGTTAGATATGTGTTTACAGAAAAAATATGCTATTATTTTGTAAACTTGGCAGATGATTTTATGCTTGTCTGTCTGCTTCTAATATTACTCTCACACTACTTCAGTTTTAATTGTAATTCCTCATTCAATTTAAAAGCATATCAATGATGATATAGAGAATAATACATGCCTTTTTTCATATCACACCCAGTACCAACCCGAGACTGCAATATCAGCCCAAGGGCCGAAGGCCCGAGGGCTGATATTGGTCGAGGGTTGATACTGGGTATGATATGGGAAAAGGCGTGTTTTATTCTGTTTATTACATACTTACTAATAAAATCTACTTTCTTATGATTTATCTTTATTTTTGAAATATTGAAAAACGATTTTTTTCCAAAAGGGGTGTGATATGGGTTTTGCGGGCTGATACGGGTTTTGGGGTGTGATACGGCGAGGGCTGATATGGGTTAGAGCAATTGTGTCGTATCGCATATGCAAAAAAACCCCGTATTTATTAGTAAGTATGTAATAAATCATTATATCTCACCTATGTTCTACTGAGTCTTATAGGTTTAAACATATCACATGACTAAAAAATACAAATAGTATCTTCTGGCAGTACATGTTCGTCCCCTTTCAGACTCTCACTAACCTTCTATACCTGCGTAAAATGTTTGCTTACGTAGTGCTGGACTTCTTTTTAGATCAAATCACATGCTATTTTATTGGGTCAAGTTTTTTTGTTGGGCATACCGCCAATTTTGCATATCAATTGAGATTTGCACGAACTTCTCAAATCTTAGTTGCTGGATATTTTGTGTGAGCTTTTTGAGATACTTTGAAATACATTATGATACTTCACTAATAAAAATAACCTAATTAATGATAAATTTTCTCTTTGGAAAATGTTAAATGCTTATTTTTTGGTATAATGAACAATGTATGGTACACTTATTAAGTAATTATGAAGATCTATTTTCTTCAGTGTGGAGTATAATTCCATTAAATTTTGCCCTCAAAAATATCATTTACTTCAGGAAATAAATCTTTCTATCCCCTTCTTCGTGGGAAATGTATACCATTATACGGCGTGCCATCCTTGTCGATAAATGTTTGGCAACCGTTCCGTTACAATTATTAGAAAAGCTGAAATAAAAAAAGCCAACCAAACTACTGTATACCAGGAAATGTTCGCCCAGACAAAAACAATTCGCCCAATGTTAATTTCGCCCTTCACATTTAATAACTTTGTATATTATATTGTTTACCTATATTCACTGTAGTAAGTGATACGTTTGCGCTCTTTATGGAAGGTGGAAAGGCGAATTTATAATGCAACGAAAAGTTACGGTATACAGGATATACGTTTTTAGTAAATCTAGGATCACGTAACAAATATAGTATAGACCAAGGTATTTTCAGTGACGTCTTCAACGTTTTTGTATAATAACGTATGATTCCCCATCACCAACAATACAGGTAGGCAGAGTGGCCATCATTTTTGTTGCTATTTGGTTGTCTAATATTTCGAATCGACTTCAGATCAAAGTCTTAAGAAAAGGTCAAGTGTCAGCTAGTGTGAATGTTACTCTTAATAGATATAAAGAAAACTATTGTAAAAATAAGGATTGGCTTTTTCTTTTAACTAACTTACAAACTGTGAATATTGCTCGATAATCGTCCAATTTAAGCAATATAATCTTTCCGCACTAAATATCTTCATCCTATTATATTTAGTGGTATTGACGTATACCATATGACCGATAACAGAAGGCGTTCATCACATTGTGACGTCACAATTAGAATGTACAACACATATGATACTCGGCACTCAATGAGTTCTGATAAAAACCTCGGTCTTCAAGTTGAAGTAATCCTGACATCCTGACAATGTTATACGTCCTATGATGTTATCATATCATGATCAGGGAAGAGGCGTATACAACATCACACCATCAAACACATATATATGTATGTTACAATCTGTGACATTTACCATTCAGACTAAAACAGAACACAAATCAGAGGACAATCTGATCTGATTCTGTCTGCATCATTCTCCCAGCACCAGTCTTTTCACATATCAAAATTTCAAATAGATAGCTTCGCTATTATTTGATTTTTAAAAAAAATTAATAACTTTAGGAATCCCGTCGGGTATGAAATCGATCGCTGTAAAGCATGTAGAATACTAGTAATTATGATGAATTAACCCCCCCCCCCCCCCCCTCCCTAAAAAAATGACTAAAGAGAATACAGCACTAACCTTTCAACATTGTCGTCAGGAATTTTGATACAATGTATGTATCGTCTGAGTTTCTAGTACAATGAAGTTATCGTCAGTGGTTCTATACAATGTACGTGTCGTCAGAGTCACTAATACAATGTATATATCGTCAGAGGTTTTATACAATGTATGTGTCGTCAGAGCCACTAATACAATGTATATATTGCAGAGGTTCTATACAATGTATGTGCCGTCAGAGTCACTCATACATGTGACTCTGACATGGGATTCTAAAACAATGTATATATCGTCAGAGGTTCTGTACAATGTATATGTCGATGAGTTTCTAATACTATGTACATTTCGCCAGAGGTCTATACAATGTATATTTCGTCTGAGTTTCTTATACAATGTAAATATCGTCAGAGGTTCTATACCATGTATGTTTGGTCTAAATTTCTAATATGTCAGAGGTTCTATACAATGTATGTGTGAATGAGTTTCTTATAAAATGTATTAATTGTCAGGTTCTATATGATGTATGTGTCGTCTAAATTTCTCATTCGTCAGAAGATCTATACAATGTATACGTCGTCAGAACTTCTCATACAATGTATATACATGTATCGTCAAGGTTTCAGATACAATGTTCATACCGTCAGGGTTTCAGATACAATGTACATACCGTCAGGGTTTCAGATGAAATGTATGTGTCGTCAGGGTTTCTGATACGATGTATGTGTCGTCAGGGTTTCAGATACAATGGATGTGTCGTCAGGGTTTCTGATACGATGCACAATATTGCACGTTTTGTGGTTTGCGATGCAAAATGAAAGGTCTGAAAATCCAATTACGAAATCGTCGGCTCTGTTAGTTTATAAAAATCTTTTTCTTATACAACGCGGATTTTATCAGGTTTATTCAGTAGACAGCTTATATGTGTAAATGCTTTACATTTCAATGGATTTTTAGTATTGATTTGATAAGACTTTATTATGTATATGTATTAAATCTCAAAACCTTTTCTCCTATGGGGATCCACAAGTAATTTTGCTCCAGAAGAATAAAAGCTGAATCTAAACGCGTGTGTGTTGACCTCAATAGCTATATATATATATGTTGATAATAGCCTGTCGCCATTCCTGTCACTGGCGTCATCACAAGATGACAACTAAATTTCACAGTATAAATCAAGAGTAGGTGCCTGACGTAAACCGCCATTGTTGCACGAAAAATCATATAAATGTACTCAGTATATTAGAGCATGACTTAAATGATAACATCATATAGTACTAACAGTACAATTTATGGTTTAATTCTCCTTCATACTGCGGAAAAGATTTAAACATGTTACACAGATTACTGATATATTGTAGATTGACAAGATTTTATTTTAATGTTCTATATTTATTTGCTGTCACTAAGGTCGAGGGAGCAAATATCAAGACATTTTACAATATATAATAACAAATCGAATTTACGTGCAAATACTGAATCAAGACATGCCTCGGAAACATCACAACAATGGCAGAAGTATGTTACTAAAGTTCCTTCACCGCGGGTTTCTGGCGAATGAAGTAAGTCTTATTTTACATTGCTTGTTTTTGCAAGAACTACATGTATTGTATACCAGGAAACTTTCGCCAAGTCAAATGTTCACCTTTAAAGTTTAACTGCGGCGTAAATGTCCGGGTACACAGTAATACATTTACATTCAATATACATAACACACAATGAAAGAAAACAACAATAGGAAACGAGAAGACATGAACAAACTGGCTAGCGTCTCTTAACACCGTCTAATCCAGGAAGGTAGATTCCCAACAGTCTTATACGAATGAGCAGACGTATATCTATATAGCAAAGTGACATATTTCTATAACTGTAACAGAAACTGATTTTCTGAAGCTAAAACCTGATCTCAACCGTCATCTTTCTGGAGCGTTTGTTTGCAAGTAATCTTTGAGTATTGTTAGTGAATTTAATCAAATCGTATCCTTTTTCTTGTTGCCTGTGCTTGTTGAATGGAGGAGTAGGCAGGCGCGATGCGCTAGAGGAATTTTTCCATCTTGTGCATTGATCTTATTCAATATTGATTGTCTGTACATCCTGCCAAAATATCAACTGTATTGCCAGGTCATTGTAAACCCTTTATTTTAAAAAAAACTATTGAAATGACAACTTGAATAAGATTTATAGGAACTGCATTATGATTTATGTTACTTACACCAGTCAAATATTCGTCGTTGAATTGCTAAATAACTTTGGTTTGTTATGTTATTTATTTTTCCATCCAAAATTTTCTTGATAACCATCAACGTAAATATGATATATATTCGAAACAAAAGCAACACTTTAACACGACGAAAGACTGTTACTGTACACATTGTGTGTATCAGACGTAGGTATGAACTAAGACTGTTACTGTACACATTGTGTGTATCAGACGTAGGTATGAACTAAGACTGTTACTGTACACATTGTGTGGATCAGACGTAGGTATGAACTAAGACTGTTATTGTACACATTGTGTGTATCAGACATAGGTATGAACTGAGACTGTTACTGTACACATTGTGTGTATCAGACGTAGGTATGAACTAAGACTGTTACTGGACACATTGTGTGTATCAGACGTAGGTATGAACTAAGACTGTTACTGGACACATTGTGTGTATCAGACGTAGGTATGAACTAAGACTGTTACTGTACACATTGTGTGTATCATACATAGGTATGAACTACAGTGCATTCCACTTAATGTATTTTGATATGATAAAGCTGTGTTCAATACGATTTACCTGCTGTTACACGACCCTCCGGGTTACAATCGGATTTTGACAGATTACAATGAAATCCCAGTCATTTACTAACGTCACCAACGTTATGTATACAATTTTGACCTTTTAAACGGAATCGGAATATTCCCGGAAAGTGTTTACTGGAAGTTGAATGTATCCACAACATTTTTAATGTTTAGCGTTATTTGTTAGATTCATTAATTGTTGAAACAGTCGAGTTCATAAAGATGGGCCGGCTGATTTTTTTTATTATTCTTTATTTATTTACAGATAATTGATTTACCCGTTGCAATGTTTGATTTTACAGAACATTTGTACATTTAAGAAACTGACTTCAAATATTACTAACAAGTGCTCTCATAGTTAACAAATACCTGAGAACATAGAAATATGAAAAACTTCACAAATTCATTCTGGCTGTTTTCTTTAGTTATAAATAATGATCTTATAAACAGTTCTTCATCTTCTTCTTCATCTTCTTCTTCTTCTTCTTCACCTTCTTCTTCTTCTTCACCCCACATGGAGTGTACTCTCAGCAGAGTGTTGATACTGCAGCTGTTCAATAATAAGCAAGAAGAAATTTAAAAAAAGGCTTTTTACCGGTTAAATATTTACGATAACAAAAGAAAACAGATATATAACAACCTCACAAATATGTTAAAACGATAGTAACTATTAATAACAGTATGAAAATGAGGAAAAATTTAGTACAATAAAATACTGATAGAAAAGTCAGGGGTACCAGAAAGCCATAATTAGTTCATCATAGTATACCCCAAATGTACAAACGTTAAAGTAAGATGTTCCGGAAGTGTTTCCGGCTCCACGTAGGTCACTACTAACTTCGCAAAACAAGGAACATGTATGTACAGGTAACACGAGGTTAAAAGGAAAAATGATAAACCTTTGAAATTTGAATATTTGTTACCAACTTGTGACTATAAATTAAAGTCACATTAATTAAGATATTAATGTGTTCAGTAGGAACATCTGTGTTTTATATGATAATAAATGCATATGTTTTAACATTTCCTGGAAAATCATTTCAATAACAATAATTGTATAGGAATATATCTTTAAAATATTTATACATAGCCATGTTCAACTATTCATTATTCACAAATATACATACTTATTTATACTACAACAAGTGTTCAATCGCATATAGCATTGTTTGCTCTTTGTATTTGTTACTGGTATATCTATTTGAGATATTTATAAAATTTACCACAACGTCAACACACGAGGAGAAAATGCCATCTCAAAGTCGATCAAAACAATGAAATCGAGGATGATAGAAACCAACAATGAACTCGGAACTATATATGTGCTGTACTCAATAATGTTCTTGATAATCAGTTATCGTATTTCAACTATTTTTCAAATAGAAATAACAACACCATTTCTTTTCGAAAACAAAGAAAATGCGACATATTGATTTTATCACCTGATTACCTTCCGAACCATTCAATTCATTTTACAGTACACTTTTTGTTCAAGATTAACAGGATTATTCATATCCTTTTATATAATAAAGGTCAAATTAACTATTCCTGTAACTTTTCATATGATTTTTTTTTTATAAAAGCGAAATAACGAAATTGCCATTACTTAGTATATCAAGCAATATCTTATTGTAATGCAATCAATTTGTTTCTATATATATTTATTTAAAAAGTGTAAAGAATTGAATGGAAATTCGATATGCAGGACAAGTATACAGTTGGGGTGATTAACAATACATGTATCAACAATCGATTGATGTGAGTGTGCACCATATATATTCGATCTGTTTAATATATTTTAACAAGACGAATTTATACAAATAGTAATTAAACACAAGATATAATGTCCCTATCCTAAACCTCAATTACTTCTTAAGATATGTCTTGTGATGGTATTTTATGTATTTTATTTTATTTCATTTATCTCCCAGAACTAGTAACTATATTACGTTGCAGCTCCCGTACTGCTAGATTTGACAGAAGTCGTTATGACCTGTACACCACTGTAGCTTCGCTGGTGTGTTAATGCCCTATCTTATACAATAGCTACATACGTACATGTAAATGAATTAATATATATATACAGAGGTAAAATGTACCTATTCAATCCATATTATGAATAACGATAATAACGCCACATTGAGTTTGTAATTTTACAGATATTTATTTAGTTGTTTTTATTATGTATGTATATTTATATATATATGTTGTAATACCGGTAATGAAGATGATTTATATAGACTTCGCTTGTTATCTAACCCATTCGTATACATATTTATAACATTATATATGTTAAAATTAAATGGAACAGGAAACTCTTACTCTGTAAAACACTTACATTAACTACATCTGAACTACATTCCTTAGGTATTTTTTTTATGTTTCCTCGTTCCCATTATTCTTTTTGAATCGACTAGGAGTTTCGGCTTCGTCATTTTTTATTTACGATGTGGAACTTTGTTTCTGTATATTTTATTTGATTAACCTAAGTCCACACCGTATATACCATTTGCTTTATATGTATGAGATGAGAAATATTATAATATTTGTCGTGTAACTGTAATTTCGTCACAAAACATCAGAGCCAACATGTGTGTTATTTGAAATATTTCTGTCTTGCTTTTGAAGCGCTAGTTCGTATCGACAGCTCGTTATCTCGTAAAGAACCTAAGAATTTATCCTGTTTATACGTTATTGATGGCACGTGTAGATCGACTAGTAAGGGCTATGTGTTAACGCAACATGTGGCTCACAAACAAGTCCTCATTATATCCAATAGGCTGTGCGTATGGCGAAGACGAAGAATCCTCAAGGTCAAAGGCCAATTTCACCGAAGATCTTCAATGAATGGAATCACGGATTCCCACACTCTGCGACTCCAGTAAAATATAGTCCGCGGTAAATCATTAGTCGATCGTGAGCTAGAGACACCCCGTGGATATCTACATCGATATCTGTAGGTATATACAGAGCCTCCGGGTAACAGATTTTACGTATCAATATATACTGTTCCGAATGAATAATGAAGTGTATTACGAGCTCATGAATATGGATGAGCCCTGTATTTATAGTATAGGAAACCACGGCTCGAGTGTAAAGATAGACAGAACCATGGACCAGTAACGGGCACATTTTGTACATAGATATTTTTTTTTATATTTTTGTACCAAGTAATCTAATTCTACCCATGGTTTCTTTAAAGGCTTAACGTGGATGTATGGCGGACTTTTACCGACAAGGTGAGTTTTTTTTTTTACCGCATGTCAACATTTATAACTGTCATTACATCAGTACTGTGTTTATAAGCAACATATGGTCGGGCCCTGATCTTGTATGCTCGTGCTTTTCATAACAGTTGAACGACAGTGCTTTCTCAATCAATAGAAATACTCGACCTTTATTTCTGTTAAACGCTATACAACTGGCATTCACTTATTTGCGAGTAGAGACGGGCCTATGCTGGTGTTTACGTCTCGTGAGCTATGGTGAGAGCCGTTTGCATTACGTATGACCTGCGTCATTCATTGCTATATTTAACACTGGCCTTTCACGTCTCGGGACGGCCACGTTTGTTGCTGTGGAGTGTACGTAGGGCCTATGAAGTGTAGGAACAGCAACAGGTATGGCATTTGTTTACTTCTTTCTCCGTGAGTGGCTGAATCCTTATCTCCATCACACAGTATCTGTAAACAACGCTAAATACCATTGTCTTGGAGGATGTATTCAATTTTTTCCATATCAATATGAATCATATTTGATATTATTTTATTTCACCAAATATCTCATTTAGTCCGTTAGACGGTTTACCTTCAGGCAGTCGATAAGATTACCTTAATATTTGTGTGTATGGTCCATCCAGGAAGTCTTGGTCAGCCGTTTACTCACCGAGTGTGGGCAGGTGAGGTCAGGTGTGTGTTGTTAGTTATGCTGTAGATATAGACAGCAGGTGAAATTGAAAGAAATTGATAGTTTATCTTGGAACACGATAAGATTGTCTCTTTCTATTGGTGAGTGGTTTGTTTTGTATTGTTTGTTTCTGTACCCAGCTTGGTGGCACGTTGTAAAAATGTGGTTTCTATGATATGTTAAATATGATAGGATCTAGTCAAATGCTTGTGATATATATACATATAATGTTGATAATGTCCGTGATGAAGTAATGTCTCATAAATGATAGTGACAATTTCTAGAATCAATCAAAGATAAGAGTATGAAGAGACAAGTAGTGTTATAGTAGGTACCGATTCATCAACATAATGTTTGACAATCACACACGGTTTTTGACATGTTAAGATTGATGAAGCCATTATAATTATAATTAACTAAAATGCGTAAAGGTATGTAAACCATAAACTTGGTACACCGTTTATGTATCGTTTCCCACTTTAATCAAGCGACGACATTTTGCCAGGTAGTTAATGACGTAGGCAGGGCTTTAGTGTTGACGATGACTAGGAGGGATCCGGTTGATGAGAATCGCACTCTTCATTAACACATTCGTGTCGGTGAATCGATACTGACCTAGTCTTATTAAACATCGTCCACCTGGATACGTGATTGACAGATGAAATCTACAGCATCGTTAACACACGCATGATGGAGTATGTGATAGGTATTGTCACCTTGTACAATGTAATTAAGTTGTCATTCTCGCTAAACGGAATATACTTTAGAGGAAATTATATAAACACAGCAAGTGGTTACATAACACTATGTAGCATGTACATGTATCAGTCTATTTCAAATGTATATATCTATATATTGTAGTTGGCGTTAGATAGTAGAAATACGACATTTTGGGGGTTTATTCCTGATACAGATTATAAAAGTATGGTTATAAAAAGGCTTTAATTGAAATGAACGTGACTGAAAGTTGTATTATACGTTGGTTACACACGTATTATTTAGGTATATAACATGTGTGCATGTGTGTACAGCTGACTGTATTGGTGTGTGTATTTACCCTGTGACACATTGTTACCTGTAGACCCCTATACAGGTAAGTACTGATAGCCTGCTTTATCATTAACAACGTGACTCTCGACCCTGTGCAGCACGAGTATCACACGTGGTCCTCATGTAAGGGTGTCAGTCTACACAGGGTAAAAACAGTGTAATCAAGTAAAGGTTAATACATATTGTCAATTTGTATTGGTCAGAACGATTTATTGCCCTGAACAGGTCAGGTGTCATTCTATATATAGAAACCAGACCAAAACAAACCCGACCCAACTATGTTGAACGAATTCTACGTAATATGTAGATTACGTATATTATTACTTCAATGAAATACATAACGGGTATTCAACCAGAGTAAGTTAAATCTACAACGTAAACCTTGCATGGTTGAAGGTTTTAAATTCCCTAAAACCTAAGTACTAGCGGGTTTAAACGACTGTTTACTATAGGTAGTACGGTATAATTACACATAATGCATAGAAGCTATATATCACTCCATTTTTTCTCTCTCCCTATTTTAGGTGTCTTATTTGGCTTTCATTTCAGAAGAAAACATAGGAAAGAAAATATTTTTCAGTAAACACAATATAATGTATTGATATGAGGTAGAACACACTAAGACAAATTTACATTCGTTAAACGTTGGGTGGAATCCAGTTTACCAACAAGAAAACAGGTGTCTGTCTCAGTACCATACATTGTCAGTTACAGGTAAATGATGACTTACTCTTTTTATTGTCTGTATTCTATACACCTGTGAGTGATATTCTCCAGATCAGAAACTTTCAGTATAATCTCTTGTAAATTGCTTTCTCTAGATTAGAAGCTGCCAGCACCCATTTTTGTAAGTAACTTTCTCGCATCACATGCTGATAATATTGTGTTGGTATATTACCGTGTAAGGCTGTTGGTTGACTAACTTTCTGAGGACCATATACATTTGTAAGCTTCATGTAAGTAAAAGAAGTGAGAACACATAAAAAATTCAAACCACGAAAATCCGTGATCACATAATTCAGGTCGATGAATATCTGAAACGGCGAAGGAACACTTTCACGTATGTATGGAACTTCTGATGAGCTTTGTATTGTGTTGCTAGTAGATCATTGTGCATCTCGTCAGGTCCCTTAACTCGGGAGTACTGTCTTTTAATCGTCACCTTATCTTTATATTCACAGATAGTTTCTTATAGTAGATCCAACATATAACAGAATTCATTTGACTACAAAATTATAAGTATCATTACACACTTTTACCAACAGATATTTTCAAACATAAAACTATTTATACAATTAATCCGTAGTACAGTGATCACAATCATAGTAATATATTGTTCTATATTCCCATGAAAACATCAGTTCAAGTGGGTATTTTTAGTATTGCAGTTCAATAGTGTTTACAAAAC
Source organism: Mizuhopecten yessoensis (assembly GCF_002113885.1). Taxonomy (NCBI): domain Eukaryota; kingdom Metazoa; phylum Mollusca; class Bivalvia; order Pectinida; family Pectinidae; genus Mizuhopecten; species Mizuhopecten yessoensis. Next base: position 916,653 of record NW_018404995.1, read on the forward strand.
GTGACATTTATTGACATACAGTTCTACTTTTACCCTATTTTTTGGACTTTTTGGAAAGTTCAAAATATAACTTGAATTTCAATTCCCATGATGTGTATGACATTGTTGTGCATGCATTGTTGTGTGGGTTATATATGTACAGTACGGTCGTTAGATATGCATTGTGTGTGCTCTAGCCTCTTATAAACAAGAGTACAAGGTCAGATATAGGTCAGGCAACATGTAAACACTAACTATCGGGATGTGAATAGATCTGCCCCGTCCGTTGAACCTTCGATACATGTACATGTCGACAGCACAAACAACCGAGTCTCAACCCCCTCCATCTGTAATGTCGAAAGGAGCAAGGTTCGGTGCCTTCGTTTTTGGATATCTCTGGACTTGCCAAAGCCAACATGGGCCACTAATACTTATCGACTGATTTGACCCGGGGAAATTGATTACCTTTGACTTGCTGTTGCATTGAGTCACTAGTAGAGGTCTGAGATCATCGTTGATGCTTTCGAAATCAATCTTGGATACACTGTTGCGATTGTACATTTCTTTTCGAACCGTTGGCCTTTCGAGCAAGTGGTTGGTGACAATCATAATTTGATTATGGCCGATCCATTACACTGAAGTTGATGGTCAACATGTGCTTTTATCGCGGAGGACACGTCGCTTATAAAGACACACTGCTGATATGTTTATAATCAAATAATATGCCAAAAATGATAGGCCAATGTAATGATACTTCTTTATTATTGATGTTTATCATTAGATGATCTTGCTGTCAGTTGGGTGTTTCATTCAAGGTTTTTGACGTTCGTGGGGTGTTTCGTTTAAGGTTTTTGATGGTTGTTGGGTGTTTCCTGTAAGAGTTTTTATCTCATTAGGGTGTTGCGTAAAAAAAGATGTTTGTGAGGTGTTTAGTTAGAGTTTTTTCATATTTGGTGGGTGTTTCGTTAAAGGTTTTTGACGTTTGTGGGGTGTCTCGTTAAAGACTTTTCATAGTTGTGGGGTGTTTCATTAAAGTTTTTTTGATGTTTGTGGGGATGGTTCGTTAAAGGTTGAACGTTTTTTTATGTTTGTTAGGTGTTTTGTTAATTGTTTTTGATATTTGTGAGGCGTTAGTTAAAGGTTTTTTTTATGTTTAGGGGTTTTTGTTAAAAGTTTTTAATATTTTGGGGGTTTCGTTAAAGGTTTTTGATGTTTTTGGGGCTTTCTTTAAAGATTTTGGATGTGTGGGGTGGCCGTTTAAGTGTTTTGTTGTTAATGGTAACCATCGCTAAAACACTTTTGTTGTATAAGTAGTTGGTATGCAGTTTAAAAGGTCTTTGTTGTGAATGAGGTGTTTCAATATAGGTTTTTGTTGTCAGTGGTATGTATGTTTAAGGTGTATGGGTTGTCATTGATAAAAGAATTAAACATAATGAACATTTAATGTTTTTTATATTTTCCTCGTTGACATTCTGGGATTATAGTAGTGCCACACCCACCCTCTTCTCTTAGTGAAACCATGCGTAAAATGTTAGTAATTGTGATAGAAAAGTTGCCTTTCCATTGAATGCATGTGGAGAACTAAGAGATAGACACGTTTACTAGCTGTTCCTGAATCACTCACGGGCCCAGAAACAACTGTAGCCTCTACCCCCGAGTATTTTCAAAAACTGTTCACTTTCACAAATAAAGAGGGTGTAAACAGTCGGCTCCTTACATGTGTACCAAATGACTCTCCGTTTTTGTGTGATTAGCACTTCCAGTTCCCGTAGTAAAGGTTAATCACATTTGTGATTACCATACCTGAGTTTTCCACACCTGTGGTGTTGCACACTTTTTCGATCTGTGGGAAGACATTTCTCGCCTGGGGTATAACACTGAGCATATATGTACTGGTTGCTCCTCTAGTACGCGACGTTGTGGTTTTTAGTGAATAGGACGGGCTGGAATCGGGATTTTGGTTGAAGTAGACAGTTTGTTGCCGCACATAGTTTTGTGTTACATGTCAGAACCATTCTACACACAGGCGACATTTCAAATATTTTGTTTCCTCATATAACACGTCCATGCTGCCACAGACAAAGTGGTGTAGAGGTTGCAGCTCTTGATGCATGTGCTGCATGTGTAGGCTGTACCTAACGATGGTTCCATGGTGCAGCCTGGTACATCTGTACGGGGGTTGAAACGTAAATATAAAAGTTATTTGGAAACGTTCACTGCTCAGTAATTTTCCCATGTGATGTACATACATCCGTGTGTTGGTATTTGGTGATTGCCTGCGTGCCAACAACACCGTTCACATCGATGGTCTCTCAGACCCCTTCGGAATCAGTCGGATCAGCCAAAGGGTATACCAGCTGGGATTTATGATATGTGCAGAAATGGTCTTTAATTAAATGCATTGTATGGTTTATCTCATTTGTGTAGGAGGGTTGTGTTCCGTATCACAACACTGTGTCATCCATACCCCCACAGTCCCTGTTGACTTTGTTGGGAAGTGGCAGGGATTAGATAAAGTGATATCACGAATCATTCCCGTGGACAGCTAGCCGCCATCCCCGTTCCTCTCGTTAGGTTGTGTATATTGTTGATCAATACCAGTTGGTGGGCGATTGATTGTGTTAACATCCATCACTACATTTTAGGATCGTTACTTATCGTAGGATGGGCCATACACATTCAGTGTATTGTACCATCAACTATTTGTACTAACCTATGGATTATGCTTCGGAACGCTTAATTCTTACTAGAAGTAATCGCATTTGACCACATGAGGCCACATTTATTGGCTGATGGTTACGGCGCTCGGTTATGTAAATCGCATTTTCATGTGTATTTGTTGTTAAATAATAATTTCTAATCGTTATTGATACTGTCTGAATTTTACTTATCCTACCCACTGCTGGACGCTAAAATGGGTTGAAAGCCTTATCCGCGATCAGTTCAAAAAATATCTGGTACTGGCGACCGATAGCTCTAACTGGAAAATAACGGATTAATATTTATTTATGCTACGAAGTACATCCATATCAATTATTTCATTTTCAATCAATCCGTGTATCAGTTAGGCAAATGTAGCACTAAATAACTGATAAATTCGTGGACGATCAGTGTTTCGCACAACTTCGTTATAACTGAAACATCAGTATGTGTTTAGAAGCAATGTTTTACAAATGGGTATACAAAAATTGAAAAAATGTCCTCGAGGCCTACCTGTATATCTTTTTTTTTTTACTGACGTTGGCTTTCTTGATAAAATGGTTTGCATTTTGCAGAAGAGGGTGGTCAGACCTACTAAGTGTCTGGAGTATGGTAGAATACGGACTATAAATGTGTATACTGGTAGTGTGTGGTTTCGGGGGGTAATTAGATTGCCCCTTTATAAACAGGAAGTTTGTTGCGAGAAGCTGACACCTTGGTGAAACTGCCGTTTCCTTGCCTCCATCTCAGCATACTCGCCCCAATTGTCCCGTATCGATTTCTCATCATCACATATTTTACCATGGGGGACATGGATTTGCACTGGTTTATTGTAAAATGATAGCAGGTTTATGTTATTGAAATTAGACGACGTCTGTTACCGGTGTCTATTTCTGACCCAATCTCGGAAGCTTGCGTCATTGCTCCGTTTTTACCACCAACACAACCTATCCCTGCCTTAGACAACTTTGATCAGATATATGTTTTTATGGGGGAAGATTGTCTTGTATCGATTTTGCGACTGCCCACTGATCAGTCGTCCCTCGTGACGTAAACATCTAATACAAGGTTTATATGTATTATGCTTATCACGAGTCTCAGCTTCCGTCTACAAACAAATTTAGTAGCAAAATCATAAAGGAACCAAACGGATGACGCGTCAGTCAAAGAAAATGGGGACAATCGATTACAAAAAAACTCCAAAAAACATTTGATAACAAATACTGACTGTTAGTCTATAGTATGGTCGTAAGCTTTACCTCGATATTTTAGTTATCGACCATGTGCTTTTCTATAATCGTTCCCACTTCCTGAAATGCCATATATGGACTTGTGCGTTGTCCACGTTAAGACAGCATGCTACACTAACGTGCGCGTGCTGTAATACCGCAATGTGAATTATAAATCACGAACTTCACCTCCTCTCCCCTTGGATAGCGAAGTATCCGGTGGAAGAGGAAACCTATCGATTATCGAGTGCTGGCTGTAAACGCGGACTCGCATGCATAAAAGAAATACAAATGCTCCGCGGGCCAGCAACCTGTAGAATAGTCGGTATGACCGGCATTTAACACTGTTAGGTGCCTGCCCACGTCCTACAGCCAACCGATCAGACAGGAATAAAGTTTTATTGGAGAACTGGACGCACAGCGTCCTTAGGCCTTGATGTATGTCTGTTAAGGCAAAGGGTTAGTTTAATATACGCCTGCCATTCCCGCCAATGAATTATTCAATGGTAGCCAAACAAAGCCTTTTGGGTGTAGAGAATTTGGAGATACAGAATTAGAAAGGAGTGCTGTTGTCGGAATTCACTAAAACCAATATGTGTTATATCTATGTCACAGACACGTGTTTGTTGTCAACGTAGAATTTCCATTATCTGTAACATGTAGCACCACGCGTCCCCGGGGTAACATATGAGCTGCCTGCGTTGGCGGCAAAGCGGTTTTTAGTGCCTGTACTCAGTGTGCTGACGTTATTCCCAGGTATGGCGCTGAAGTAGCAACCATACAGCCGGTACTCTCCAAGCCTAAGCGGTATAGAGAATGATCATACCTCGCCAGGCCTTACGTTCAATGACATCGACATACAAAGCTTTTAAAATTAAGAAAATCAATGAATAATCTCCCGATTGCAATAAATGTATAAAAACAACGGACTGTGGCGCTAATAACCTATTCAGTTTTAAAAGTTCCCTACGGCAAAAGGCCAAAGTCAACTGGTTTTCAGATGACGTCATGTCAATGGAGAAACTCCAGGTGACATCGAGAAGCAGGAAGTAAACGGAGAGATCCCCTCACCTAGCTGACAGGTTCCCGGGGGGACGGCGCTGGGTTACAGGCCGTGAGGTAAACATGTGCGTGTGTCAGTCCTAGTAATCATGATAATATACAATTTTATGTAAAAATATACACGACAGGAAACCCTTAAAATGTAGGATTAGCATAGTGAAGGTTTAAGTTTACCTTATTATATGTCAAGTATAATTACCGATACAGTTATCATGACATATGTATAGGTGCTTACAAGATACGTCACAGCTCCGTCAAACCATTGTTTTCTGAGAAGCTACACGGGCCGGAAACGATATTAGGCAGAGCAGAATGAATGTTTATCTTTTTCGTTGGATATTTAATCATATGTACATGACGTAGATTGTAAAATCTGTTAATACAGCTCAAATATCAATTTTGTCAAATGTTAATGTTTATGATGGATTGTCTATGGAATAATATTTGGTACGGTTCATTAAGCCAAAACTTTTTTTGAGCACTCGGGTTCGTTTGATTATCGAAAGATGAAAGAAAACTTTCCCCACGAACTGATCACTGAATTTGTAAAGACTCGGAACTAAAATACCTATCTGTACAGCAACGCTGACGTTAACTGATGCAGTTGATGTCGGCCCTTTATGACTGTAACGTAAAACCGAACCACTTTATCTGTAAATTAACTTGTATCTAGACATCGATTGTCTTGGTCACCTAAACGTGTGTACCATTACCGCAAACTCGTCGGTCTAATTTGTCGTCTTGTTAAGTACTTTGTAACTGTGAACCGTATTCAATTATACACTGTATGTAAATGCCAGCCTGGTGTTAAGAAGACTGGCGAGGTTTGTAATACCGATGTTAGAAAATAACTTCTCCAGAAAAAATATTGGTGCGTTGCGTCATACCGACAACCGTGTCTGTCGTGTAGCATTAAATCGTAGTATTTCTCTCCATTTAAGGAAGAAAGCAAAATCAATGGATTTACTACATGCATGGTTTCTCACTCGCAAGTTTCCAATATCATGGCATCGGATGTGGTCTTATTTTGGGACGGTTTTAAATATGGCATTCTAGTTGCTGTGATGTGTATTCAGGTAGTCCTTAGAGTCTTTACTTTATCTTCAGGTCATCGTCGATCGTTTACAGGTATTAAATCTTCTGTAATGAACAGAAAATCTGCGGCCATTTTACAGTGTTTTTGAATTCTCGCTTATAAAGAAGCCAAATTTCTATTTCCTGGTTTGAACTTGTCTATTTTTTGTATCGAGATTTTTCACCTCCTGCAGTTCGTTAGGGGCATGTTTTCCAGTACTCTCTTTGACATTCTCGAGCATATTTCGTTCTCAGTTTGCGTGACTTTGGAGGCGTTTGCATTGAAACACAGTTGTCAGTGTTTTTCAGACTTGTTCCTGCATAGCCTCCAGCATTCCATTAAATAGTTATTACGGAATTTTGAAATATCTAAACTAATTGCATGTGAACTTTGTTTTCTATCATCTCGTCGATCCTAGCTGTCGTGTTCGGCATGTGTAATATGCCTAGGGCTACCAGCAGTGATTACCTTATTCTTTTCCACGATGCAACATAATATTCAATTAAAGACCTTAATTACAACAGCAAATCAGCTTATCTTTCCAGCGCAGAGGTCTTTTTACCTAATAGAGTAGGATGGTGAGGACTGAACAATGACTTGATACCATCACGTACATTTAACCACTGGCGCTTGTCAGAACAAAGCGACGCCTGAAGAAAATCAACTAGTTTTATTTAAAAGCATTTCATCACGTAAACAACTCAAGCGTACATATGACAGTCAATGTCCAATTGAATTATGAATTGAACGTGTACATTGGTGTTTCTTTTTCTATACCTAAATTCTAGCAAATCAGTTTTAATAGTCCCGAAGATCAATAAATTTCCTGTATGAAACACAGCGAGTGACATGTACGTACACTGAAATATTCTGTGATAAGTACAGTACTGTACCTATAACATTACACATTGCACACATATATACGTGAGTATGACACACTGTAATAAATATAATACACTGAGACATTCTGTGCATACAAAGCACTAGTTAGGCCTAAACTTGAATACTGCTCTTCCATTTGGGATCCACACAACACAAACCAAATTAAACAAATAGAAAAAACACAACGAAGAGCAGCACGCTACGTACAAAACAGATACCACAACACTAGTTCCGTAACAGACATGATCCACACACTTCAATGGCCAACACTACAAACACGACGCTTATACACTAGAATTATCCTTTTTTTACAAAATTATACACAGAATCGTAGCTTTAAACCCAACGCATATACTCACACCTGTAGACCCCCGCCCAGACAGGTACACCCGTACGCATACAAACACATATCTGCTACAAAGGACACCTACAAATACTCATTCTTCCCACACACAGTAACACAATGGAATCTCCTCCCCTTAGCAGCAGTCCAATGCACAACACTAGAGGACTTCAAGGCACACTTACCCTACACAGCCCTTGAAGCCCTCATCACACACTAGTACATACACCAGATTTTAACTTTTTATCTATACCTTGCACAAAAAAATCACAAAAAAACCCCAAACCCACCCCTAATCACTATAAATAACCCCTTCACGACTCTACAATAGGACCCCCGATGGCATAATCATCAAACTGATGGAGCCCTCGTATAAAGAAGAAGATACATAGTGTATTATACATCCGTGACATACGTACAGTATAACACAATCTGTGATATATACGTACAGTATAACACAATCTGTGATATAAACGTACAGAATAACACAATCTGTGATATATACGTACATAATAACACAATCTGTAATATATACGTACAGTATAACACAATCTGTGATATATATGATATATACGTACAGTATAACACAATCTGTGATTTATACGTACAGTATAACACAATCTGTGATATATACGTACAGTATAAAACAATCTGTGATATATACGTACAGTATAACACAATCTGTGATATATACTTACAGTATTACACAATCTGTGATATATACGTACAGTATAACACAATCTGTTATATATATGTACAGTATAACACAATCTGTGATATATACGAACTGTATAACACAATCTGTGGTATGTACGAAAAGTGTAACACAATCTGTTATATATATGTACAGAAGAACACAATCTGTGATATATACGTACAGCATAACACAATCTGTGATATATATGTACGTACAGTATAACATAATCTGTGATATATATACACAGTATAACACAATCTGTGATATATACATAACACAATCTGTGATATATACGTACAGTATAACACAATCTGTGTCATATACGTACAGTATTACACAATCTGTGATATATACGTACAGTATAACACAATCTGTGATATATATGTACAGAATAACACAATCTGTGATATATATGTACGGTATAACACAATCTGTGATATATATGTACGAACAGTATAGCACAATCTGTGATATATATGTACAGTATAACACAATCTGTGATATCTATGTACAGTATAACATAATCTGTGACATATATGTACAGTATAACACAATCTGTAATATATATGTACAGTATAACACAATATGTGATATATATGTACGTACAGTATAACACAATCTGTGATATATATGTACGAACAGTATACCACAATCTGTGATATATACGTACAGGATAACACAATCTGTGATATATATGTACAGTATAACACAATCTGTGATATATATGTACAATATAACACAATATGTGATATATATGTACGTACAGTATAACACAATCTGTGATATATACGTACAGAATAACACAATCTGTGATATATATGAACAGTATAACACAATCTGGTCATATATGTACAGTATAACATAATCTGTGATATGTATGTACAGTATAACACAATCTGTGATATATATGTACAGTATAACACAATCTGTGATATATATGTACAATATAACACAATATGTGATATATATGTACGTACAGTATAACACAATCTGTGATATATACGTACAGAATAACACAATCTGTGATATATATGAACAGTATAACACAATCTGGTCATATATGTACAGTATAACATAATCTGTGATATGTATGTACAGTATAACACAATCTGTGATATATATGTACAGTATAACACAATCTGTGATATATATGTACAATATAACACAATATGTGATATATATGTACGTACAGTATAACACAATCTGTGATATATACGTACAGAATAACACATTCTGTGATATATATGAACAGTATAACACAATCTGGTCATATATGTACAGTATAACACAATCTGTGATATATATGTACAGTATAACACAATATTTGATATATACGTACAGTATAACACAATATGTGATATATATAAACGTACAGTATAACACAATCTGTAACATATATGTACAGTATAACACAATCTGTGTCCTATACGTACAGTATAACACAATCTGTGACATATATGTACAGTATAATACAATCTGTGATATATACGTAAAGTATAACACAATCTGTGATATATACGTACAGTATAACACAATATGTGTCATATAAATGTACAGTATAACATACAATATGTGATATATACGTACATTTGTACAGTATAACACAATCTGTGTCATATATATACGCATAGTAAAACACAATCTGTGATATATATACACGTACAGTATAACACAATCTGTGATATATATGTACGTACAGTATAACATAATCTGTGATATATATACACGCACAGTATAACACAATCTTTGATATATAGATATGTACAGTATAACACAATCAGTGATATATATACACGTACAGTATAACACAATCTGTGATATATATACACGTACAGTATAACACAATCTGTGATATATATGTACGTACAGTATAGCACAGTCTGTGATATATATACACGTACAGTATAACACAGTCTGTGATATATATACACGTACAGTATAACACAATCTGTGATATATACGTACAGTATAACACAATATGTGATATTTATGTACAGTATAACATAATCTATGATATATATGTACAGTATAACACCATCTGTGATATATATGTACAGTATAACACAATATGTGATATATAAATACGTACAGTATAACACAATCTGTGATATATACGTACAGAATAACACAATCTGTGATATATATGTACAGTATAACACATTCTTTGTCGTATATGTACAGTATAACACAATCTGTGAAATATACGTACAGTATAACACAATATGTGATATATATGTACGTACAGCATAACACAATCTGTAACATATATGTACAGTATAACACAATATGTGTCATATGCGTACAGTATAACACAATCTGTGATACATATGTACAGTAAAACACAATATGTGATACATATGTACAGTAAAACACAATCTGTGACATATATGTACAGTATAACACAATCTGTGATATATGCATACAGTATAACACAATCTGTAACATATATGTACAGTATAACACAATCTGTGTCATATACGTACAGTATAACACAATCTGTGATATATATGTACAGTATAACACAATCTGTGACATATATGTATAGTATAACACATTCTGTGATATATACGTACAGTATAACACAATCTGTGATATATACGTACAGTATAACACAATATGTGTCATATATATGTACAGTATAACATAATCTGTGATATATTCGTACAGTATAACACAATCTGTGTCATATATACGCACAGTATAACACAATATGTGATATATATGTACAGTTTAACACATTCTGTGACATATATACGCGTACAGTATAACACAATCTGTGATATATATGTACGTACAGTATAACACAATCTGTGATATATATACACATACAGTATAACACAATCTTTGATATATATATACGTACAGTATAACACAATCGGTGATATATATACCCGTACAGTATAACACAATCTGTGATATATATACACGTACAGTATAACATATTCTGTGATATATATACACGTACAGTATAACACATTCTGTGATATATATACACGTACAGTATAACACAATATGTGATATATATACACGTACAGTATAACACATTCTGCGATATATATACACGTACAGTATAACACAATCTGTGATATATATACACTTACAGTATAACACATTCTGTGATATATACACGTACAGTATAACACAATCTGTGTATATACGTTAACTTAAGCAATCAATTGGGCGTATACGTACACTTCTGTACATTTGTTGTATTTACCTCTCAAGTGTCTTTTTTGTCGTACAATGATGACAGGATCGTCCTTATAAAATCGTTTCGTCATATACATTCATCGATAGCTTGTGTATCGTCATTAACATATTTTACCATCAGACAAATTCAGTTTTTATCAAAAGGTGTATCCTGATTTTGACTAAATAATGGATATTTATAGAAGAGTAATGTATCTAATGCTTTTTCTGATAAATGCATATGAAAGGGACTCTTTTGTCCATACTGTTGCTCACAGACATGTGCGTCATAATACACGTGTACCGCACGAGGGACGAGCAATAATACGTGAACCATTACCCAGAATGATGACGAGTTGCTCAGCCTACCAGCTATGTACATTGCACGAAATACCTAGAGGTGTGAATACGTTGCATGTTCTTTACTCACTACAATAGAACTACATCTAACGAAACCAATTTTACAGTAGCAATACACGTAACGAAATCAATGTTGAGGTATTGACTTTTACAACAGACGCCCAGGTGTGACTGCCATCGTACTTTGACAGCATACAATCATGACATTTCAGAGTAATTATCAAGTTGTTCGTATCAAAACCTGGTGTATGTGATAAACGTTATATTTCTACGCTGAAGCGTTAGTTCGGAGGCCTGTGACGTGACTTAGAGGCCCCTGGTGTGCTAGAGTATTAGACACTGGCGGCGTGCGAGACCTTTACTATAGTCTAATATTGTGCTGTTTCGTTACAGGTTGCTTTGAAACTACGGCATTATAAACAGACGAGATTTATTCTGGATTCCACGATATTGATTGATCGTCCCAGCTTTAAGGTCAGTCTAGAGGAGTCAGTATCAGTCGCACCGGACAAGATGCACGTCGAGGTTTCTGTGGCTCTCAACTTTGTCATATCTTATCTATACAGCAAGTTACCAAGGCGACGAGTAGACTTGCTGGCAGAGGAATTGGAAAAAGGATTAAAGGGTAAATTTGAAGGTCATTGGTACCCTGACAAGCCAATCAAAGGAACAGGTTATCGTTGTGTTAGAGTAAATGGAGAGAAAGTCGATCCGGTAATTATCAAGGCCATCTATGAGTGTGGCCTTGACCTTACCGAGGTACTGTCGTACCTTCCTGCCGAGCTAATTCTCTGGATTGACCCTTGTGAGGTGTCTTACAAGATCGGGGAGAAAGGACCCGTCAAGATCCTGTACAGCGAGCGCCGGGACGAGGACAGTACTGAAAAGGCGGATCGCGAGGTACAGGCGGCAGCGGGCAGAAGCTTCAATCCTGACGCTCAGTGCTTCAAACCTATCGATAATTTGTCGTCGTCATTCGGGAGCATGAATCTATCCCCGGGAGGCTTGTCTCCCGTCTCACCGACATCGTCCAATGGCTGGCCAAGCAGTGCATCCACGTCGCCCTCGTGCGCCCTCTTCAATTCATCCACGTCCTTGGGAGGCGGTGGTAGCGGTGGTACTGCACCGTCCGCGAACGCGGCCCCGGCTGCAAAAAGTCCATTGCCAGCTTATGTCCCCAAACAGGACAGGATTCCCACACGGTTCACAGCATCCACATTTGCCCAAACAAAGTTTGGTTCAACAAAGCTAAAGACTCAGGCAAAACGACCAACACGTCTCTCCCCGACAGAGTTCGGTAACTATTTCCGTCAAAGATCAGCTGCAGCACTCCAGACAACTAATTTCAATTCTCCCCAGCGGCCGAGGTCCCTGTCCCCAAGGGATCCCCGTGTGGAGTTTTACATTGACCAACAACAAAGGGTATTCTTGACGCAACAGCAGCAGCAACAACAACAGCAAATCCAACAGCTACATCATCAACAACAGCAACAACAACAACAGCAGCAACAACAGATGCATCAGCAGCACACGACCCTGAGGTCTCCGCAACATCACACAGTCCCTTCAACCATGCCTGGAGAGCTATACCACAATTCCTCACCAGTCACCCATCATGTCCCGTCATTCGGAAGTCTCGGGGAACTACTACCGGGTCCATCCCCACTTCCGTCTCCTGTTGGCTCCACAGCGGTGTCGCCCGAGAGCCACAAGTCTTTCATCGAAGGGTTGAACCTCAACACTGTATCGTACTCTAACCAGTATCCCCACATGTTGCTGGCTAATTGAGTATTCAGCGTCAGGGCAACTGTTTGACAGATAGTAAACCGTCAAACTAAGTAAAGGGCGCTGCGGAAACTGTGTGATAGACTGTATTCCAGGAATGCCAAAATATTGGGCTACCGGAAGTGAAAGGCCAAGTTATTGTTCTCTATTACTAAGGAGGACACCAATTTTATTTTTTATGGACACATATAATGCGATTAGTGAATTTATTATATTTAAACTGTGTTCAGTAAAACAGATATGACTCCGTTGGTTGGAGCAAGACACTTCACGTGTTACGGCTTGTGTTCAACTAAGATTTATTGACGACTAGTCTGCATATTGGCTCGTTTTTAATTCCAAATTAGAATATATTGACGACAGGAACCATATTCCGAGAGAGAAAATTAATCTATTAGTCCCTTTGGATCAACGCTGTTCTACAAAAGAAGATAATTCATTTGCATCACATTTTTTTTGTTAGAAGAATCGAAACCCTAAACAAGCCTTATTGGTAACACAAGACTGTGGGTTATGGCGTCACAGTTTCTTGGACGCACAAAGTGATGACGTTTGTGTTTTTAAGACGCTGAATTCGGTCAGATCAGGATTCACTTTTAAAAACATGTGTATTCCACAGACCAATGTGTCGCCATGTGAACAACCAGGAGGTGAAAATCAGAAATACATTGATATATTGATTAACTTATGTGTATGCCACTGTTGATAATGACTACTGCCAGATACAAGCTTGCGAACGCATTTGACTATTTTTGTAACTTCACTGCGCCGGGCTTGTCTGCTATAGAGAGCCGGATTTACACGTTTGGTTAATACCTAGACACGTGACATACGTCCATTATTAGATTAAGGAGGCTTTATCCTAAACATTTGTTACATTATGTCAAAATCGATCATCAGTAGGTATTCTCATACATTTCTAAACTGTTCGCCAGATGGCGCCAGTTTCTACAGTAATCTTATGGAGGCAAGGCGCCATCTGGTGTCAATTTATCCGTAGCAATGGAAATATTGGACCCCACATTTGAGTTGAAGGGTCTAACATGTCACGATTGTATATAATACATACGTTTTGGTAAAAGGTCATTTGGTGAAAGGTTGACATAATTGTCAAAATATCAAAAGCACGTCTCCAAAAGGACAATCTTTCTGTATAAGAAGTAAATTAATAATTTAAAATGACAAGCACTCGCATGACTCTTGTCGTGTTTTCTTCAATATTTGTGATGTCTAGGAAGTGGTCGCGAATCTAGAGGGTTGTCCGCTAGTTACTGACTCCTGTAGTATCTAGAGGGTGGTCGGCGAGGTACTGACTCCTGTAGTATCTAGAGGGTGGTCGGCAAGGAACTGACTCCTGTAGTATCTAGAGGGTGGTCGGCGAGGAACTGACTCCTGTAGTATCTAGAGGGTGGTCGGCGACGTACTGACTCCTGTAGTATCTAGAGGTTGGTCGGCGAGGTACTGACTCCTGTAGTATCTAGAGGTTGGTCGTCGAGGTACTGACTCCTGTAGTATCTAGAGGGTGGTCGGGTAGCTACTGACTCCTGTAGTATCTAGAGGGTGGTCGGCTAGTAACTGACTCCTGTAGTATCTAGAGGGTTGTCGGGGAGCTACTGACTCCTGTAGTATCTAGAGGGTGGTCGGCAAGGAACTGACTCCTGTAGTATCTAGAGGGTGGTCGGGGTGCTACCGACTCCTGTAGTATCTAGAGGGTGGTCGGCTAGTTACTGACTCCTGTAGTATCTAGAGGGTGGTCGGCGAGGAACTGACTCCTGTAGTATCTAGAGGGTGGTCGGCGAGGAACTGACTCCTGTAGTATCTAGAGGGTGGTCGGCGAGGAACTGACTCCTGTAGTATCTAGAGGGAGGTCGGCAAGGAACTGACTCCTGTAGTATCTAGAGGGTGGTCGGCGAGGAACTGACTCCTGTAGTATCTAGAGGGTGGTCGGCAAGGAACTGACTCCTGTAGTATCTAGAGGGTGGTCGGCTAGTTACTGACTCCTGTAGTATCAAGAGGTTGGTCGGCGAGGTACTGACTCCTGTAGTATCTAGAGGGTGGTCGGCTAGGAACTGACTCCTGTAGTATCTAGAGGATTTTCGGCGAGCTACTGACTCCTGTAGTATCTAGAGGGTGGTCGGCTAGTTACTGACTCCTGTAGTATCTAGAGGTTGGTCGGCGAGGTACTGACTCCTGTAGTATCTAGAAGGTGGTCGGGAGTTAACGACTCCTGTAGTATCTAGAGGAAGGTCGGGAGTTACCGACTCCTGTAGTATCTAGAGGGAGGTCGGCGAGGTACTGACTCCTGTAGTATCTAGAGGGGGGTCGGCGGGGGACTGACTCCTGTAGTATCTAGAGGAAGGTCGGGAGTTACCGACTCCTGTAGTATCTAGAGGAAGGTCGGGAGTTACCGACTCCTGTAGTATCTAGAAGGTGGTCGGGAGTTAACGACTCCTGTAGTATCTAGAGGAAGGTCGGGAGTTACCGACTCCTGTAGTATCTAGAGGGTGGTCGGAGAGCTACCGACTCCTGTAGTATCTAGAGGGTGGTTGGGAGCTACCGACTCCTGTAGTATCTAGAGGGTGGTCGGGAGCTACCGACTCCTGTAGTATCTAGAGGGTGGTCGGCGAGCTACCGACTCCTGTAGTATATAGAGGGTGGTCGACGAGCTACCGACTCATTTAGTATCTAGAGGGTGGTCGGGGAGCTACCGACTCCTATAATATATAGAGGGTGGTTGGCGAGCTACTGACTCCTGTAATGTCCAGAGGGTGGTTGACGAACTCTCGACTCTTATAGTGTCTTGGTAAGGGGTTAGTTACCATTTCGTCCGTTGTCACATCTCGCAACGTCCAAAACAGGATTTGCATCGTCTCCCATTAGTATGTACATAGTCTAGTCGATTTGTCGCAATATTTTAATATTTCCGTAAGTATCCATAAATATGTGGATGTTGGTCTATAGTTGTATAGCAAAGATATATATATATATATTCCTACTGTTTCTACAATCACTTGTATATATTTATATAACTGGGTATGCAGATGGTTTTCAGATTGATACATCAATTAATATATCGTATACATCTATAATATATATATATATGTTACATATATGAAATATATCTTTTCTACGTTGTATGATGTGAGCATAAAATCGTACATTTTCTTTGTAAAGTATATTTTTAACTATCAATATGTATAGTTATTAATTTTAAGTTTTTGTTTCATATAACGATATGTTAATTTAATATTCACTATCTTGTGTCATTTTATCATGATAGGTACATGTGCAATACTGAAGGGAACGAAAAACGTTATAACATTTAACCTTCATACAGAGCTTCCCATCGCATTGTTGGTGAACAGATATTTTTTATCAGGGTTAGATATACGCTTTTTGAGGAGAGGGTTACCGCAAAGACTTCACTAACTTAGATGTCTATGTGATATGTATGTTGAACTAACATAGCTTTTTGTACAAAGCGATATTAGTATTGTAATCATAAACTTTTAAAAATCATTAAGAACAATCATATCATGCATGAATGAATTTCAAACATTTACAAGTCATTTTGTAATCATATTTTATAGTTTTCGGTAATCATTCCTATTGTACGTGCAGAATTGTAGATATGTATTTGTACATGTAACTTTGATTGAACATCCCCAATAATGACAAACATGTACACAGTATTACTATCAATGCGGAATTTCAAATGAGAATTGTCTCGATTTGGTAATATGTTTGGAACCAGCCGTAAAATGACCTACTGACGAAAGTTATCGCACCGATTCCTATATCAGTGTGCTACATATTTCTGTCTGCTATCATCCTCAATACTAAGATCAGTTTACCTGTCTTACTATACCAAACTTGGGCCGATAAAACAGATATCTTGCTCTTACAGAGTCTAGACTCTAACTCAATTTTTAATTCAAATGAGATAATATCTTTTGAACTCTGCCTTTATAGTGTGTAGGTAATATGTACTTTGCCTAAACGTGCAGCTGAGCAATATGCCTCAATGTTTTCTTATTTTTTCCGTCACAAGAAATCGCACTAGTTAGAAAGAAAGGGAATTCGATCCTCAAACTTGAGTTTGAGCATGAAAACAGTTTTATGTCCAAGTTTTATGTGAAGATACTTAAAGAATAGTCATAGTCTTCAGAAAGTAAATGTTTTATAAATCAATAGATTTTTTTTAGGTCACCTGAGCTTTAGCTCAAGTGACCTGTTGCTATCCGTCTTCGCCCGTCGTCGTCCGTCGTCCGTTAACATTTTTCATTTCAAACTTAAAGTCAAGGTCTGCTAGGCCGATTGAACTGAAACTTTGTAGGAATGATCGACTTATGGTCCTGACATAGTGTTGTTATTTTTCGGGTGGATCAGAAATCAAATATGGCCCCCACGGCCGCCATTTTGAAAAACTATTTCAAACTTTAAGTCAAGTTCTGCAAGGCCGGTTGAACTGAAACTTTGGAGGAATGATCGACTTATGGTCCTGACATAGTGTTGTTATTTTTCGGGCCGATCAGAAATCAAATATGGCCACCACGGCCGCCATTTTGAAAAACTATTTCAAACTTAAAGTCAAGGTCTGCTCGGCAGATTGAACTGTAAGTTGGAAGGAATGATAGACTCATGGTCCTGGCAAAGTGTTGTCATTTTTCAGGTCAATCAGAAATCAAATATGGCCACCACGGCCGCCATTTTGAAAAACTATTTCAAACTTTAAGTCAAGTTCTGCAAGGCCGATTGAACTGAAACTTTGTAGGAATGATCGACTTATGGTCCTGACATAGTGTTGTTATTTTTCGGGTCGATCAAAAATCCAATATGGCCGCCACGGCCGCCATTTTGAAAATACCTATTGCAAACTTAAAGTCAAGTTCTGCGAGGCCGATTGAACTGAAACTTTGTAGGAATGATCGACTCATGGTCCTGACAAAGTGTTGTTATTTTTCGGGTCGATCAGAAATCCAATATGGCCGCCACGGCCGCCATTTTGAAAATACCTATTGCAAACTTAAAGTCAAGTTCTGCGAGGCCGATTGAACTGAAACTTTGTAGGAATGATCGACTCATGGTCCTGACAAAGTGTTGTTATTTTTTGCGGGTCGATCAGAAATCCAATATGGCCGCCACAGCCGCCATTTTGAAAATTCCTATTTCAAACTTAAAAACAAGTTCTAATAGGCCGATATAACTGAAAATCGCTCTAGGAATGATCAGCTCATGGTCCATACAAATTTAAGTTAACATTATTCTTAACTATTTTTTACTCAAATTGGTACATATTTCGACAACAAAAATAAATACTGTAGGACTCAGGTGACCGTTAAGGCCAATGGGCCTCTTTTTTTATAAGAATTCGGTGAAAGGTTTTGAGTTTCAAAAATGTATTCGAATGTTGCGGTTCTATTTTTGAGTTAACATATCGATGTTATACATTATTGATTACAGGGATATGTAATTATAAGTCCATGGAGACTGCCTGTACGGTCTAGACTGAGCTTGTATACCACGTCAGCTATATCATTAGACCTGTAGTCAGTGTTGTGCTGTACATGGTTTCCGTGCTGTACATGGTTTCCGTGCTGTACATGTTTCCGTGCTGCTGTACATGTTTCCGTGCTGTACATGGTTTCCGTGCTGTGTTGGTGTACTTAGGCCTTACTAGTCCACACATCATTTCCAGTATAAATACAGACAGACATAGGCTTATCGTCTCCCCATTAATACGGAGTTTGTATATTTGAAATTTAACCAAAAACGAAACGCAATTATCATTTCGCTCGTTGTCAAAATAAGTTTCGATCATTTATTTTTACCCTTTAACTTCTCTTTTTAAAATATGATTTTATGATCATCTTTGCATTTTCATTTTCCTATAGATGCTAAGTTATTGGAAGAGTAGAGTTTGATAGTATCTGAAACTTGAAATTCTCCGTTTTGCGTTTTTTACTCTATGGAAAATATGCAGGAATTTCTTTGGTAGTCTGAATGCTTCGGATTTAAAAGAAGACTCCAGAATAATAAGATAATTGGTAGGTAGGATCACCTGTCTCAGTATTATTACTCTTCACTAGATTTCGCTCAGCTTAGGGTCAAATCCTAGCGAAGAGTATACAAACTACGGTAGGTAATCTAGTCTAGATAAGTCAATTAAAATTCATTTTCTTTACATAATCCCGTCGTGGAGTTCAGATTAATCAGAATCACTCTTTGAGAACGTCATGTTTCACGTGTTATCATGGGCTGTCATTGTAAGGCACGTCTACGTTTGGGCGTATTATGTACGATGCTCGAACCTTTTAGCAAGTTATCAATTGTGAAACTTTAGTCTTACAACGTAGAGTTAACATTCCAGGAATAGAAGAGAGATTTGTAGTTGTTTGCATACTTAAAATATTTACCGAGTTCCCTTTTTTACCTCAATTCCTGTACGATTTGGTCAAGTACCAGTAGAAAATGAGTTTAACTCACCACGACCAATACAAATGTCGTTACAACATGTTTTGGTAGGACTTGTATATTGGCGTGGATGTTATTTTTATTTGAGGGTAACAGCCAGGTGTTGACATTGGTAAACATCTCTGTATCAGTCAGGTATCATTAGGTAGCAGGTGTTAGGTCATCATTCGTCAGGTTATATGAAGTGGTATTTGTCGGGTAATAGCAAGTAATATAAGTAAGGTAATAAAAGGTAAAAGTTTCATAGAATATCAGTTAGTATTTATAACGTAATAACAGGTAGTATTTGTCGGGAATTGTTTGGTAAATATTAAACAGATTAACAGATAATATTTGGAAAGTAATAACAGGTAATATATATTATTTATCATGTAACATATATTATTTATCAGGTAATTACAGGTAGTATCACATTTTTTAATATTTGTAAAGTAATAGACGGTGTTTGCCAGGTAATAAAAGGTAATATCTGTCGGAAAAGAAAATGTGAATAATTACAAGGTAATAGTTAACATGTAATAGTTAACAGGTAAATATAAAGTTAATGTTCCTTTCCCCAGTCTCTGCAGCACATGTGTTTCTGTCAGTATGCATGCCCGACGGCACACGCTCATATAGACATTAACTATAAAACAGATAATCAGTCATTTATGCATGATTTTTCTCTCTTGTTAGGAAATTAGTCCCATCTGCATGTTTTTACCTGAATTGATAAATGTATCTATCATCCACACCCTCGGCTGACCGTCGAGCTTTACCAACTTTGTACATAAACGGATTCTGTCTCAAAAATACACTATTCCCGCTATTGAGAAGCGTTAATCAACGTTAATTAGTATCTACAGGTAAATACATATCGTCTCTATAGGTAATCCTTATACATATGTACCTATGAAGGTAAGACGTTTACCTGGATAGTCCTTATAAAGGTAGTCATTACATTTGGTACAGGTAGCTGATTTACTTGTACATATATCTAAACTTATAAGTGTGTGATTGAAGCATTTGTTTAAACCAGGGTCATTTAAACCTAAATATTTACAGAAGTTAAGTCGTTGTAATATTCTTAAACTGAAGCATATATTAGCTGGCTTATACAGGCTGAAATCGTGTTACACATTTTTATTATCAGGAGGTGCTCTTCACCTCTGAAAATGTCGGTCATTTACTTCGGTTTATCTCGAGTTATCTTTCACTCACTTTATCACGAGTAATTTTACAGAAATGATAACGAGTCGTGGCGATGTCTCACTTTGTCGCGAGTAATTGATTCGGGAGTAATGATAGGTAGGTACTGACTCTTATCGCGACTTCTTGTTCTCTTATGTTTATCGCGTTCATCGCGTTTATCGTGAAAGTTTGTCGTCATGGTTGGCGAGAGATTGTGCGACAGGTTCGTTTCTGACTCTGATGCGTTCCTGGATCTATGTTAAACATGATAACAGCATATCGGTAAATTTTATTTACGCCTGTACAATAATCGTTTGGGATTGTGTCCATATCACACCTTTGAGCCAGCAGGTTGAATTACCATGTAGTATAATACGTTCCACTAAAGCAAAATCTGTTATGAGTTTTCAAAAAAGGCCTTGTATGTTGAATCTTGTATGGTTTATATTGCTACTGATTTTTAAGTTTGTAATAAAAATTTTGGTATTTCAAACAGTAAGCTTTTGTTGTTTTCATTTTAAACGTGTAACCTTATTTGTTTGTTGGTGGTGATTATCCACTGGAGATATTTGTTTGTTGGTGGTAGTTCTCCGCTGGAGAAATTTGTTTGTTGGTGGTGGTTCTCCACTGGAGAAATTGCCGATAAAGCGTTGTCAGGACAGATGTCTACACCTCTGATAATGCGTTCTCTGAACAGATGTCTACACCTCTGATAATGCTTTCTCTGGACAGATGTCTACACCTCTGATAATGCGTTCTCTGGACAGATGTCATGCGTTCTCTGGACAGATGTCTACACCGGCCTCTGATAATGCGTTCTCTGGACAGATGTCTACACCTCTGATAATGCGTTCTCTGGACAGTGCAAGTGCAAGTTAGCAAGCTGGTAAAAACACAATGATATCGCGGGTTGCTATGCCTATTTCCCCAAAGCTATGTTACGCTAGTGCGTGCACTATTATGACGCGTCCTCGGATATTTTTTTTATACAAGTAGCAATATCGGAATCCCGTGTCTAAGAATAGATATTCGGCTACATGGAACATATAGATATTATTGGCAATTACAAACTGTTCTAACCCGAGAAACACCGGTCGCTGTTTAGAGAAACTTGATCACCCCTGTTTTTCATTATTTTGAGCACTTTCCCAAAGGAGGACCACTTTTCCGTAATACGATTTGTTTTTGCATATTACATCACGGTCACAAAAAGTTTATTCAAACGTTGGTCCTCAGATGGGAAAGTGTTGAAACTATTTTTTTTAAGTACGGGAAACCCCTTCACTTATTTGCAGTATCATATTAGCAAAACCGAATTTCTCAGCAGTTTAAAAATTAATATTCAATTGGTTTTGTATCTTTTGTATGAATTTTGCTACACAAATGTTTTACCCCTTATTTTTTTCTCGTTTTCATAAATGCCGACTTAGGGAAATACGGGCAGTTTTCCGCAATACCTCTTTGTAAAGTTTACATAAATCATAAGGTAAAACGGTGAGGGTGTCGTCAGACACGTATGACCAGGAAGAAGTGTGACCTTATATGGAAATCTGCGAGACTGCCTGCTAAAGTCTGCTAAGTGCATGCTATAATTAAAACAAAGCCTCCGAATTACAGAGACCAAGCTACTCCCCGACCAAACTCCCCAGTAATATTACGCTAAATGATATTCGGTTTTACTGCTGGAGCCTCGTTGTCATCTTCATCAAGTTAAACCAGTTGACATTAATGGTTCGGCCTAACTAGCACCTTGATATAGCGTTTAGGTTAACTATCATTCTAACGACAGATCCACATTTTCCTTTTTTTGTAGAGCAATCTACGAACATGGCCTGTGGGTATATACGCAATAAGCGCGTCAAGTCAAGTGCATGTGAAGTGCAAACACCACGCAGTAAAGATCAAATTTAAAGAAACATGAGAAATTGAAATGCTCGAACTTCCCTGACAAATTGTATAAAAGTACGTATGCTTATTTTGGAATAAGTGCACCACTGCAGGCACTATGCGCTGGTATTAACGTCGTCTTAGCTACCCGTCTTTTCATGTTATCAACAACTGAAATTACTTTGTACGGATCCGAGTTCGTTTTTGTAAACTAATTATACTGCGAAAAAAATCGGATTGTTCTATAGATGTGCTTCTTCGACTAGCTGACAGGATATGATGGCTGGGATCTGACATACAGTACGATTGAACAAAAAGAACGTCCGACATTCTGTAGTCGGTATAATCGCAGAGCCAGAACCACCGGAAGCAGAATTTTGGTCTAATGTAATTCAGTCTGTTGACAGGTGTGCTTTCGCGTCAAATTAACATTTTGTCCGTTTCTCGTAAAATTAATATTTTGAACTTGCACTTTTCTGATGCATTAGGTGTAAATAATAAACATTATGCTAAGATATATTTTAGCACCGAACATCAATTCTTTATTCATGGGAGTTGAAATCGATGTTTAACAATGTCTGTTCCTTAGAGAAACCAAATACTATGTTTTTTTTCAGACTCGCTTTAACAGGACATCTGCCACACTGGACAATTCGATCGATCAGCGAGCCAGTACATTTTCGTTGGAAACTGCAAACAATGTACCTACTTTACTTTAATCTCTGTAGATAAGAACCGTTATCAGAGCATGTACTCTCTTGTATGCCTTCATTAACACAACGCGTGGAGTCCATATTTAAGTCTGCTCATTGCTAGATAAGTCTAAAACGGCTTTTTACCGCAGATTTACCGTTTCCTTCTCACTGGTTTATAAAGATTTAATGCGGATTTTGAGTCACGCACATAGGACGTCTATCAGTCGCGTCAGCATCTGTTGTACATGTGTCAAGAGGTATAAAATGTTGATGATTACGGCAAGTCCACATCGGGAGCTTGTACTAATCAATAAACCCCCCGACCCGATACATTCATCGCTTTATATATGTGTATACTACAAGACTTCATCACCTATAGTAGCACATGTATGACGTCACGGGTGTGAACATAACATTGCCCACGTGTATATATATGTGGTCGCTGTTTATTTTCACGACAAGGCTGCTTTTTATAGAATGGTCAACTAAACGATGTCGTATATTATTGCCGATGGCGTGCCCTTCCCTTAAGTTGGTCATCGTGTTTAATCGTTATCTCCTGAAAATCTGTGTTATCACAATCCCCTGAAACCCAAACGACGCATTGGGAAGTGAGAATGCTCAACAACAGGAAGCAATAATGTTCACCAAGATTTAAAGATGTGAGTACATCGCTCACTCAACAGGTGTAATGCTCAGCCATTAACGGAGAGCTTATACTGAAGGGTTTGCCACCATTGCTACACCTTGCCTTAGTAGCGTCTAACCACACCCAAGGGGATCACCTTTATCATTATGTCAACATCGCCTACAACATCGGTTTACTTTGCGTTTATCTCTATTTTTAATACCAGAAGCCAAAAGAGAGGATATATCTCCACGAATTTTACGCGAGTACATAAAATGTAGCTCATTATGATCTCCATTTCCGGCTTTACCGACTCCATTGGTTAGCCTTTGTGTTTTGTTCTTACATGTTTTGCAAACAATTTCCAATTTCTTTTTCTTTCCCAATCAAAATATTTCGACAGGCATAAGGAGACGGTTCAATTTCAAACGAAATATCCTCTATTGAAGATCAAAAATATTATGACACTGGATTTACAAGTATCGATTCATCGTGCATTGTTGCTCAAGTCTTGATTACGTCATTACCGAGTGCCATTTTGTTTTAACTCATTAAATATCATTCATCATAAATCCATATGTACGTACTACTTACTATAAGTGCTATACTTCCCTGTTGTTCCGCTAGAAGTGATCGTGCATATCTAATCTCCAAAGATTTTCTGTTTAAGTCATCAATAGTATCAGATAAAATATTGTGGATATTTGGACCGGAGAAATCTTGAAATTATTTCAAAATTGTGAATTTAAATGATGTATTTGAGTAGCTATATGACATACTATGTAGGTTTTCTTTGAACACTGCCAGACTACGTAGTAAGCCATATCTGCTGGAATGTTCATAAAGTGATGTGTAAATAGAATCAAAAGTATGTGTTCATTCATGTCCAATCAATAAGGTCAATTAAAGTCGCCAGCCTTTAATAAGCACGACATTCAATAAGGTCAATTAAAGTCGCCAACCTTTAATAAGCACGACATTCAATAAGGTCAATTAAAGTCGCCAACCTTTAAT